>NC_135055.1:8040303-8343333 GCF_051014685.1 Ptiloglossa arizonensis
CCACTTAGTGCAAGTAATCATCGCATAAATATATCTGCCAAAAATTTTTAAATGGTCTTTTGTGATTATAGGAGACCATGTACGTCATATGCAATCTCGTGACTGTAGCTATGGTTTCATTCAAGATTTTTATCTTGCTCGTGCACAGAAAACAGTTTATCGAGTTGGTTCTGTATTCGAAGAAGAATTTCTGGCATTCCAATTACGACCACAATGAGAAAATGATTTTGGCCAATTGCAGACGCACCTGCACTTACCTTATTTGTGTCTTTAATTTCTTTGCTCAAGGCACAGCACTTAATTACGCTATAGGGCCAATAATTGGTAAGACGATTAACTTAGATTTATCTATAACTAAAAACCAATTACAACCCGTACAACTAGTTATATAAGAGAATTGGAGTATCCATTCTGAATAGAACAGTAAATTTTCGATGTAACGTAAGTTGTACGAATTTTTTTAGCCAATATTGGAAGAAACGAGTCTGACAGGATACTTCCTTTTAACATGTGGCTCGATTTACCATTGTCCATAACACCGTATTTTGAAATCATGTTCACATTACAGGTATTGTAAATTATTTTTCTTTCGTTGCATGTCTCAAGAAAAATGTCTCAAGAGAATTTATATATACTGAGAACTGTATTAACCATGACTCGATAATGAGCAAACTCTAGATAAAAATTTGAAACGACCAATAAAAGAGAGACAACTTTTGATTCGTTATTTCTTTAATAAAAATGACGAATCTGAGTAATGAAATGAATTTATATTTCACATCACTCTGAATAACTATTCAATTTAATGAACGTTGCAAACAGATTGCTATACAGAGATGCTCTTCGAATCAAATTTTATCTATATCTATGTTTTGCACTTACAAGTGAACTGGAACCGATTTCAATTTTCTCGCTCGAAAGCTAAAGTTACTGTACATTGAATCGAACGAGATCAATAATTGAATTATATACGTTTCATACTTGTGCAGGTTTTCAGCATATACCATATCGGCCTGTGTTACCTCTGTCTCGACAACTTCATCTGTGTCTTGAATCTACACGTAGCTAGTCAGTTTCGTATATTACAGTATAGACTGGCAAACATACACATGGTGAGGAACGAAGAGAAACTGAACAAGATTTCGAATAAGATTGCATCGTATCGCGCAGACAAGTGTCACACCGCGTTTAAGAGTTACATTAAACAGCATCAAGCGCTCCTCACATACTGCACCAAGGTAGAAGAAGTGTTCACGATAGTTATATTGGGACAACTGATATTGTTCAGCTTCTTAATGTGTCTCGACGGATATCTGATATTTCTGGTTAGTATACGTTACAACTGTGAGTATAATATAATATTTCAGCATCCACTAATTTTCTGTATCGTACAACTGCGCGTAAACTAGTATCATGAAACGAACAAAAATTATTTAAAATTCTTTCGACGTTCCACGAATACTTATCTCATATTCGTATATGCAACTGAAACAGATACTTCCTTGCGAGAGAAATAAAACTTTAAGATCCCAAACTCTTCGCAGAAATGAATGTTGATATTTGGAAAGTTTAAGAATTTTTCAAATACAAAAAAATTGTAAAATGTACTCGTAGCATTAAGAGTATCGTCAGCGGTATGTTTAGTACAATATATATTTACAGAGGTAGTAGAACCCGGCGAGTGTCACTTTAAATAATGCAACATAATGTTAAGGTGTCTTGAATGCAGGTTGGTGTTGAACATTGCATTCAACTGGTGATATTCACTCGTGGTGTCCTACAGGAAGGCGCGACTCTGTCAAGGCGGCTTATTTTCGCGTTTCACATAACAGGCTGTATGTGCCAGCTGTTGATGTTTACCTACAGCTGCGACTGTTTGATACAAGAGAGCATGCAAGTGGCCTCGGCAGTCTACCTAGGACCGTGGTCACTTTTACCGATGAACAAGGATGGGAAATTGTTGCGGAAGGACCTGATATTTGTCATCATGAGGTCTAGAGTGCCTTCCTGCCTAACAGCTAGCGGATTTTGTGTTGTGTCGCTGGAAACATATACCGCGGTAATTAACCTACAATTCGTGGGCCTAACGACCAAGTTCCCTAGAATTTCCCTATTTCCTTGGGAAAGCAAAAAATTAAATTAAAACTGAAAATCACGTTTTCGTATACTACTATCCCTAGAGTCAAAGTAGAAAGTTAAAACTTGATAATATACTATATTAGTATATTAAATACCTTATGAAATATCTTGTACATGCCTAGACGCCCATAATCTTTGATTATCGTTTAGAAATTCAAATTATGCACTCATCTTCAAAGTCTTCGAACTTTGTTAAATTCTTTTCGGCTGAAAATTTATGGTAATCGGTAAAGCCATGTATTCGTTTTTACAATTACAGGTTTTGAGTACCGCTGTGTCATACTTCACGCTAATAAGACAATACTAAGCGGTGCTCTGCATATGGAATAAATCCAGATAGGGATAAGAAGACGTCACTTGGAATAGTTAATAACACTGTGACGGGAAATTTTTAGTTAAAACAACCCACCACAAATTTTTGCAACAACTTCAATTTTCTTGAATCACCACATAAGAACCACAAGGTATTTCCACGCACGATACGTTATTTTTAGCGATTAAGAAATTCCTTAATGTGATATGAAAAGTTTGGCGATAGTTTCGCCAGCTTATTTTTTAATTGATCACGCTCGACCGTAAATAAACAAAGATGTCGACAACTGATACACGGAACAAATATTATCAACTACCGCCAAATTATTCAACAAATACTATCAACTAACCTTGTATTTTGAAGATAAACAATATACTTTGGTTATTCACTGATATTTTTCATACATACGTTCTTTCAAAATTAAATATTTATAAAAGAAGGCATTCGCTTTATATTTATTACAAACTGTACAATAGGACTTTGACACTCTGTTCACTTTCCTTCAACCACAGATCCAAAAATCTCACTACATAATGCGATTGCAATTTCGTTTCAATGAGAGTCCATATTTCGATGAAAGTAAATACTACTTGAAAATGTTCGTCAAGTGTAAATAATTCGCTTGTTTCGAATTTCTCCGTAAACTAAATATATTTTCAAAATTGCTATTAGCAGGGTAACATCACAAGTATATTCTACTGGACTACCAATGTTCAAATGTCTTTGTTACCATTTTTTTCTTCTTCCATCACGAAACATTCTTCAATATCACTCACAAGTCCAATTTTCTATTACCATTCTATGCTTTCTAATCGAGCACCATCACAGTTCGAGAACTGAACGGAGAGACAGTACGAGGATGATAGATCGCTCCTAATTTGTACAAAGTAACGCCCCAGTAACATCATAATGTTCGCAGCTCGTTTTTACAAATGGTGTAACGATCACTACGTTTGAAAAATACATAACCCATCGATCGAACACATCATTCGCGATCCCTCTTATTAACAGCAATCGTTTCTGTCTTGTATGCACACTTCGTCTCGTGTGATAATGAATTTGCGAAAATTATTAATGTAATTATTCAAAAGTTGTTTGAACACACGTACATTATACTTGTTTACTTGTTCTTAGGATTAGAAGAGTGCCCTAAATTCTTTGACCTCCTATTCAGAAATTATCAAGATAACTGGTATTGATGTCTACAAATTTCTATAGTAAATCAGAAGCGAGAATTGGAAATATAATATTTAATGTGTGTGTATGTGTGTGTGTGTGTGGAAGAGATGAAGCGACACTATTTCCTTTTCCTAATCTCGTGCGTTAGAAGCTTCACGAAACTACTTTACAATCTGCAACTGTTTTAGTCTTTCATAAAATTTTGGAAACAAGCCAATTTTCAACCAACGTGAAAATTCGATCGAAAAATGCTTCGTACGAATCATACTATACGCCATGCAAAAAAAGAGGAGCATATCCAGAATTACCAAGTGCTATGTAAGGAACTGTATCTTACCATTCTGACCCCTTAACTCGAACTCGTGCTAAGAACAAAATTAAAAGCTTACAATGTGTACTGACGTACCGAGATGGTTTGCAACTGGTGACGGGTACACAATAGAAAGGAAGTGACACTTTACAAAGGTGGTGCGATAGACATCCCACCTGAATAATACATAATACAACGATAGTGATTATTTCTCGAATGAGTGTAGCCATCGTGATTATCTTCTACGTCTATCACCTTATTACCCACCCCGAGATATGCGCTCGTGTCACTGACACGACAAAGGGAATCCTAAGATCAAAGTAATATTGACATTGATATCCGTGCAGTACGATTAACGTATAGTGCTAGACAAGGGGTAACCGAAAAAACTCAGCACGCGATACCATTCGACGTTTCGCCATGGAGTCAGAAAAGTATTCAGACACTTCGATTAAATTATCGACCTTTTTTTTGAAGAACATCGGCATGTGGCTAGCGAATAATGACGTGGAACAACGTCGACGGAATTTCGCGATAGGTTGTACGGTTTTCGCAATATTGTTTGCTACCTTTATCCTGACCAGAGATGTGTATTACTCTTGGGGTGACTTTGACGTGAGTACATCGACTATGTGATTCTATGTTTGCAAGCGATTTACAGCGTAGAGCTCAAATGTTTGGTTCTGTACTAGAGAATTTTTGACGATGTCTTAATAACACCAATAGCTGAGCCAGATTTAAAGAAAGTTTCTATTGATCGAATTATTCGCGGACTGTCCGCGACTTATTATCTGGAGACTTCAACATGGCTGACGGACAATGTTCACGAACAGATTACGGACTTTCTGAAGTTGTGAATCGCTACTCGATGCGAAAATTGATAAAATTTAATATCGACATGTGCAAAACTACACATTACGTAGTACCTATTGTAGAATACCTAAATGCAATCATCCTCATCTACTCCAAGAATCCTGTAAATCTTTCAGATACTAATTAACAGAACGTTTATGAAGCAATTCGTTACCGTAATTATTGCACCAAATCGTTCGTTTTCATTTCACTTGGGTCAGTTAATATACAAATCTTTCGATTGGTTCTTTCAGGATATCATTACCAGTGTCTGCAACACCTCGGTCGTTTTCATATGCGTGACCAAGATCAGTGCCTTAATTGTATATAAAATGGAATTCCTTCAATTAATTATGTTCATGAAAGAGCATTTCTGGGAAGTCGATTACAATCATGAAGAGAAACAAATCGTAGACAATGTCAGGAAAACTTGTACTTACTTCACCACTTTGGTTACATTCTCCGCTCAGTGTACTCTGGCCTCTAACGTAGGAACACCTATCATTGGTGAGTTAAAATGACGTTTATCCATTTATGTGAATAGAATTAATTAGTTTTGAGATTCTTTTTTCATACCTTGAAAAGAAATGAAGATTTTCCATTTGCTGACGTAAAAAGGAAACACCATGTACGGGAAAAGAATTAGTTAATTCGATGCATTTGTGTTTCAGAAAATTTAGGAAGAAACATTACCGAAAGATTACTTCCGTATAATATGTGGATCGACTTTCCCTTATGGGCAACTCCCTATTTTGAAATAATGTTCACCTTACAGGTATCGCAGTATATAATATCTAACTTATAATTATCGACTACATTTCTTTGAGATCATTTTTCCAGCAATAAATTAACAATCTACGTTTGGATAAATCCGTAATCTATATTAAAGCTTTATCATCTTTTACAGGTGTTAGGCATGTATATGATTTCAGTGGCTTACTTTAGTGTCGACAACATTTTGTGCCTGATGACTGTACACACATCTGGACAGTTTCGTATACTTCAATACAGACTAACAAAACTCGGTGATATCGAGGAGCAAACGAAAGACGAAGACACACGTTTAACAAACTATAGCTACGATTGTTACGAAAAATTTAAAAGTTGTGTCAAATATCATCAGATACTCATCGATTTCTGTGAGAAGATTGAGAACGTTTTTAGTGTGATCGCACTTGTACAAGTGTTATCCTTCAGTTTACTAATCTGCCTTTATGGGCATGAAACGTTTCTGGTTCGTATCTGTCATACTGTAAGCAATGCGGAATTATCTCGAATTAACGATCGTTTGAATACTCTCATGACCGTGCAGATAATTATATACACTTGTAATTGTTGTATCTTCCTACTTTGGATTATATAGATGACAAAGTATACGATAATCGATGTATACCTCTGGTACAAATCCTCCATTTATTGGAAGGCTTAATCACATTATTTTATTGATTAAATTGAAAAATCTACTCAACTCTTTCGGAGCTGGAATTTAAATGCAGCTTTCGACCAGGCTTCATTAATTGATCACTTTCTAATTCATCACTAACTAATCACTAATTGATCACTAATTGATCACTAATTGATCACTAATTGATCACTAATTGATCACTAAATAGTCACCAAATGATCAAAAGACCATTGTATAGTTTCATTGGTATACACGAATGTATTATCATTATTCCGCCAAAAGAAGGCACCAGTTGATTTTGTTAAGATAAAAATCAATAATTTTAAAATAGTTGAAGTACATTCGCATACGTGTGTTATACTATCATACTGCCAAAAGGAGGCACAAGTTGCTTACATCGATGCTTCACCCGTAATCCATATAAACAACTTGTGCTTTCTTTTGGCACTACGATAATATAACACACGTATGCGAATATACTTCACCTATTTTAAATTATTGATTTTTATCCGAACTTTTATCCGTCATGATTTCTAATCGTCGGGCAGATGAAACGTTAGATGGCGCTACTATGGCAATATAACTGACACCGAACGATTATGCTACCTGTCGTAATAGAGAACAGTTCAAACTTTTCAAATCATGAAACCTTCATACATTTCATTTTGAGCAACGCGAGTAGCTTACTTCCTGTCTCTGCTTTGATCCTAAATTATAAATCTGTGAGGACAAATGCAACAAAATAGTGTGACAATATTTTGTTCAAAGGATATGCAGATACAACACTTCTACGTATACCACCTATACCGATTTCAATAGTTCAGTTGAATATATAATAATTCCTAAAATAAAAATTATTACACAAAAAATTCTTAAACAATAAATATCTCAAGGCTTATGTTATATCAGGTTTGTGAATCTAATTGTTTACAAAATAATTAATTCGCGTCCGATTTAGTTTTAATTGATATTACCAATAGCGCTGACCGATTTCATTCCTGGCCAAATAGATAACATTAAAGATAAAGTATTGCCTGTATCGTCTAATTTCATATTTCGTCGGTACCGATAGCACTAGTTGTTATGTTACCACCAGATCCGAAAGAGTTTAATGTTCTCAAGTTCTCCAATTAGTACAAATAGTTTATTACATGTCAATATATGATCTGAAATTTTTGTATCATTCAGTTTCTATTACTTTGTTATTTTTATAGTCCTTAATTTTTGTTCACAACTGTTGGTATACTTAGTTTTGCTCCATATTAAAGAGTAAATAACAATCGACAGAATTTTTTAAACTTCTCTCATTGTATCACCATATCTTAATTTAAATAGATTTTTCAAGAATATTTTCGTCACCTGATATTTTACGGATCAAACTGTTCCTATCTATGAAATCTATTAAACTCGACAATTTCCCCTCAAACTGAAAGAAAAAGAAATGAGTACCAAGACTTATCGTACACTGGTACTCTAATTGCAGCTATCGTAAAGAAATAGTATACACTGTATACTATACAGTAATGTCTCGTTGTAGGATCGTCGTTATTTCCATTAACAGAGGAACGACCGGTAAAGTGTGAAATAAATTTAAAGACAGACTTTAAAAAATGAAATTAAAAAATGTTTTGTTTTGTTCTTTTAAAAATACTTGTAACATATTATTGAGATTTTTCTGATGAAAATTAGACCAAACATTGTAAGACATAGCGATCAAATCACGTGCACTGTAAGTACCTACCGGCGATCATATAACGAGACAATACTGTACCCTGCTAGAGTCTATTCACAAATCAGATTAATCTGTTGTTAGGAATATCACGTCAAAGTGCCTCACACAATATCCTAAAATAGATCGTTGAAACTATGCCATCTCTCTGAAAGAAATATTCCGACTTTTGAGTGCTACTGCTCACATTGTTTGAAATTCTTTTACTTGTTACGCATACAGGCAGATAAAAGCATCTCAAGACGTATCGTCTTCTTCTTCTTCCTAGTAGGCAGCATACACATGCTGTTTATGTTCAGCTACACTTGTAATGGCTTGATTGAAGAAAGTGGCAATGTTGCTTTGGCAGCCTATTCAGCACCGTGGCCATATACGCCAATGAATAAAACTGGTAGAATGCTACGCAACGATCTAATGACTGTCATACTGCGATCTAGAAAAGTCTGTTCTTTATCCGCGTGTGGTTTCTTTTCCGTGACGCTGGAAACTTATTCCAAGGTAATTAATCCTAACCTTTTTCATTCTTTATTTTAAGTTAAACATGCGAAAAATAATATTTTCGTTATTTGAGAAACGAGTATTGATGATTGTTCAAATGTCAAAAATTATAATAATGATTCTTTCCTGAACTACAAATTGACTTGTTACAGATTCTAAGCAACGCAGTATCGTACTTTTTATTATTGAGACAACGCTCAGAGATATCGAGAGAAACTTAGAAACTAATCACACCCTGTCGAATTTGTAGATACGGAACGATCAACTATATTTGATTGCAAATGTAAATTAAAAATAAAGGAATACTTCGCAACAGAACTCAAGTACATATTTTCTAGTATTTATTTAAAACCGTGTGAAATTGTAAATTTCGTACCATTTGGAATAATGTACTGACAATAAGTGCTACTATCGGTAGCAGTTTAATTCCTAAATGCATAATTTTTTCTGGATCAAAGTATGCAGGTATTGAAAATAATTTTAACAAATATCTTTAGTGTCCGGAGAGACAATTTTTGCACTCACTTATTAACATATATTCGGAAACGTAAATTCGCAATCATAAGCAAAGATGTTGATTTATCTCCTTCTACCGATAGTCTGTTATAAACTATAATATTGCAATAACAAATCTTTGCTTCACGAGATTGCATCCCTCCTTTTTCGGCCAAAAAGCAACAGATCTAAATGATAATGAAATTTTACGTAAAAATTCTGAATTGAAAGGTACACTTGTTCGAAATTCAATATGTGTTTGGTACTCTATAAAGACATTGAAATCACTACACTATCCGCTTTAGTAAATGCAACAGTATAGAAGCGAATTGTCAATGAACACGTAGAATCACCTCCTTCCTGGTTGTATTACTATTACTGAAACACCCTGTGTCAATCGAAAACATCTTGCCCACAGTTCATTTTTGAAACGAGTCATTTCTCTAAAATGGATCGCATTCGCACGTGATTCCAAGTCAAGATAAATTACGAAGACATCTTGGAATACGAATTTCATATTTCATAGCTTGAAGCCCCCATTTGCAACGCACGTTGTTAGACACACCTGTTAGCCACAATTGAAGTTCACAGAGAGTAGCAGCATTCTCAGATTCGTGTATTACTCATGAATTCTACCCGTTGCCCTCAAAACTGAGGCCTGTAATTATATCAACGACAACTGTACCTTAAAAGCAATCCGAATAAATACAAAGTGCACGATCAGTGATCAAAAGGATGTCAGTAGATCAAAGACGCATGTCGTTCAATTGGATTATCCTGGATATGTTGTGAAAATCGATACGAAGTTTCTAGTGTGGGTTCGATACTCAAAATTCAATATGATCCTGAAGCAGAGTGAGGATATTTCCATTACCATAACAACTCATTTCATGAAGTTGTCTGGCTTTTGGATGGCAGATAACAACAATGAACAACAACGCAGAATTATCACCTTAGTTTACATCATTGTTGAAAATATTTCTATGGGTTTGATACTGGTTTTGGATATTTATCACTCTAGGATGAAGATGGATGAAGAAATATCGAGCGTAATTCTCTCACATTACGCAAAGAAGTATTACGCGCGGTTCAAAAATTGCGTTAGACAACACGAGGCGCACATCAAATATCGTAACAAGCTCGAAGGTATATTCAGGATAATAGTACTCGCACACATACTTGTTTTCAGTTTCTTACCGTGCCTAGTGGACTACCAGATATTTTTGGTTCGTATTTATCTTTTTCAAAGTATACACGACCTCCTAAAAGTTCTTCTAACATAACTGACTACGATTTGAAATTCATTGAATATTGAACATTTACCATTAGAGGATTTCTGACCTCACGAACACAAAGATTGGAAATTATACAGTAATATAATTTTATATGAATTGTTTAAAATTTGTAAATTTCAATTATGTAATACTTGTGATATTCCACGTGTTCCTATTACAACTTTAATACGTTAAAGTATCAATGATTCAGTGTCTCAAGCTTTTAAATGACAACATTTCGTTACCTCGTTGAATCCGAGGTCAATTTGGTGCTTAAAAGCAGCAACTAGGTTCTATGATTCTCATATCCTATAACTGAGACCTCTTTCCATGATGAATCATTCTGTAATTTATAAATAGAGAATATTTATTATTATCTATATATTTCATTCACGATAAAAGCATTTCCTATCTCTAATATGAAAATACATTTTGCAGCAGAAATTCAATTAAATCTTCTTTGCCAGGGGTAATGAATCTACCAGGGGTAAAATGATTAAAAGAAATTGTGTTCTCTAAGGCATATTTTTATCTGCACGTACTTGTTTCTATTGATATTACAACGTTTGATGTATATCCAGGCTGACTCTTCCAGAACGAGACGTCTTATTTTTATATTCCATATAACGGGCAGCATGATCTCGCTATTCCTGTTTATGTCCAGCTGCGGTGGTTTGATCAAAGAACGTTCGAATGTCGGGATGGCGGTATACTCAGGACTGTGGATTTATCTGCCAATGAACAATATGGGTAAAATGCTACGTTCGAGAAAGCCTTGTTGTCTAACTGCTTATGGATTCTTTCCTGTCTCGTTGAAAACTTGTACCACGGTACGCTAATTGTCTTCTTTTAAATTATTATTTATTTAATGAGTTTGTCAAGCAAACGTAGAAGTAGAGATGCACGACCATAAAGGGAAGAAAAAACATGATCTCAAATTCAATTCTTTTCTTTTTATAGTAAAAATGATAAAAATATGTAATATAATGATAGGCATTTAGTAGCACTTATTCTTTCTGAGAAACAGATCTGAGTAGAATTATGAATTAATTCTTTTTTTCAAGTTGAAATATAGAACAATGTAGCATGAAAACTTTCACTGTCTGACCACTAGCGATCTTGTTCTCCTTCTCACAGTCCGCGGTATAGAAAGTAAATTTTTAAAATTTCCAAATTTACTTTTATTTGAAACAATGCATATTAATATTGATCTTAATTATAAAATATTACGCGCGAAATTTTTAACACGGCAATCTTTTTAAATTAATATATCGATAGAATCAACGAAAATGGAATTCTTTGTTACAGGTTCTTAGCACCGCTATGTCGTACTTCACTTTAATGAGACAATCCACGCTTAAGTAACGTTGCGAATTACTGTGCAACTAATAATAAATAAAATCGTTCGTACCTGTATCCGTGGATCAAATACAAAAAGGCGAAGTATTTTCCTCCAAAAATAATATTCGATGGTGATATATTCAATTTCTTCTATGCATCACACGATATCAATATCGGTCAATACGTTACCTTAATTATTCCTCAAAAAGTAGTACAATTAAATAAACATTGAAATCACACATCGATTCAAATCTTAATTCATACTGTTATGTCATTACTGTTACTTTGGAATTTTCTTTTCTCATACGAATGTACTCGTAAAGATGATACACGATATGAAAATTAAATCGTCGGCAATCTGTAAGTTAATAATTACCAATTATATCGGTGGTTTATCAACGATGAGTTACCAAAGTTCTACAAATATCCAAAAAAAGAAACCATAGTTCCGGTTGAAAAAAAGAGTGGTTACTTTGGAATTTTCTTAATCCTTCACGTGCAAAAGAAAAAAGTAAATTGTGACAAAAAAACGTTTCAACCTTGTCCAATAACATTTTGCGATATCACTTGTATGTTTCAAAATATGTATTTCACACCTTTGTTTCACGCGAGACAGGACACTGTGAATCGTAGACGCGAGGTCCGTGACAGGCATCAAAGACAATCAACAGGTTAAAGTGTTAAATGTCCAATTTTCTATTACCATTCTATGCTTTCTAATCGAGCACCATCACAGTTCGAGAACTGAACGGAGAGACAGTACGAGGATGATAGATCGCTCCTAATTTGTACAAAGTAACGCCTCAGTAACATCATAATGTTCGCAGCTCGTTTTTACAAATGGTGTAACGATCACTACGTTTGAAAAATACATAACCCATCGATCGAACACATCATTCGCGATCCCTCTCATTAACAGCAATCGTTTCTGTCTTGTATACACCCTTCGTGTCGTGTGATAATGAATTTAAGAAAATAGAGACACGTCCAGTAGACAATAAAAAGAATACTTTGATCACATCAATGTCATACTGATATTGATCGCGCGTGAACTGACACGCGGGAAATTTTGTAAGGACTAGCTGAGGAAGGCTACTTTGAGATAGTTCATGTCCACCATGAGTGCAAAAACGTATACGGACGTATCGATCAGATTGTCAGCATTTTTCATGAGATTCGTCGGCTTGTGGACATGGAAGAACGACAAGGAACAACGTTGGAGAAATGTAACCTTGGGTTATACGATCTGGTCAGTGTGTTTAGGTATCTTTATCGAGATCAGAGACCTATACTATTCGCGACATGACTTTAGCGTAAGTACAACCACTGTACGAAGTTAGCAGATATTCTGCATTGGAAGATGTGTGATTTTCATTCCGTCAGTCTATTACGCGGATCAGTGTCCTTAGATCTCGCGCGATCACTATTCTTTGGAATACTAGAAACAATTCATCTTTGCTGTTTTAAATAATAGAAAAAAGAGTTGCTATGATTTCGAGAGGAGCAATAGTTACTTCGTAAGTAGAGGCGTGGAGAGCATTGGAAAATCATCTTCGTTTCCTTTTTTTTAAGAATATGATCAGTTTGTATTGTAATAGAGTTCGATAGAGTGATTTACTTTGAGAATAACAGTGTTCAGGTACTATCAACGGTATTACAGTTTGACCTTCGGTGACCCTAAATATCCTTAAAATTCTACTTCGAATAGGAAATTTTCAAAGACACTTAACTTCTGCTTAATTCACGAATGAACATACCGCTGGAAAATTATGATTCCACGAAACAGTTGCAACCATACCGTGATCTCTTCAAAGTCGTATAACTTTTCTTAGCGATGTTTCTGCCAATTCGAGATAATGCATACTTAAAACAATTCATAAACTGCACCGATAGGGCCACGTTTGTTTACCACCTGCCCTCAACAAACAGTACATAAATTGTTTACCTGCTTCTTTCAGGCTTTCCTCTATATTACCTGCAACGTCCTGAGTACTATCATGGTTTTGATTAAGTTGCTCATAATACTGATACACAGAATGGAATTTCTCGAATTAATTCTATTCATGGAGAAACATTTCTGGAACGCTGAATACGATTACCACGAGAAAAACATTTTGGCTAGTGTCAGAAGGACTTGTATTTCGTTCACTATCGTCGTCACTCTTACCGGTCACGGTGCAATCATGGGTTATTTAATAACACCGATTATTCGTGAGTGAAAACAACATTGCTTTTGTGCGAAACTGGTGATTACAAAGATACGACCGCGAAACATATTCACGGTTCTTAGTTGTGGTTTGCAGATACAATGTTTGTAAAATGAATCACGATGCACAGTTGTTCGTTAAAAATTACAATACGTCCTCGAATTACGCGAAATTGTAAACACGTGGTTCTGCCCCTCAGTTCCTCGTAGATACATGTTTTCACGTATATAGATTCTCATTATTAATTAAATAATTATATTAACAAAATAATGAAAATCTGTTTGTACACCACATGTATTGAAGGGGAAAAGAAAGGCCATTTCTGGAAAAAAATTGTGAATCGTATTATGCGTTGAAACGGTTGAAATTCTTCTTTTCTTAATTCATGACAGCACATTCTTCATAATTCAAGAGTGATTTGTCTTTCTACCTACAATATATTGTACTTATATGAGAACTCTAGAACGAATTAACTGCGTAAAAGAAAGTTTCACTGTACGTATATGCAACACATTTTTAAGACACAGTTTTACCGCAAAGTGGTTATTACATTCAACAATATGTAATATTTTTTTTTTTATACAGTTAGCGTTAACACGTTCGTCACTTTAGTGCTGTGCGTATAACCTTTTAGAACTTCTTTTAAAATTACTCGTGCAGAAGCAAGTAAGTAATTAATTGAATACGTTTTTGCTTCAGACAATATGGGAAAAAATGAATCCGATAGAATACTTCCGTTCAATATGTGGCTCAACTGGCCCTTAGCAATATCTCCTTACTTCGAACTAATGTTCTTCGTGCAGGTATCAAAATTTTTCGTACATGGTCAGCGATTATCGATTACCGCATTTCACGTGTCGAGAAAGTAATACGTTCCAATGAATGGAATTAATCCACAACTGTGTACAATTGAAACGAATATAAAACATTGAGTAACTTTCCATTTTCACAGGTGATAACGTTGTATTCCGTTGGTATATCCTATTTTTGTTTCGACAATATTTTGTGTATTATAAACGTACACACGTCTGGACAGTTTCGTATACTGCAATACAGGTTAACGAAACTATATCAGACGGATGCAGAAACGAAGGATCAAAACGGAAACACGTGTCTGAAAAAACGTGTCAATAAATCGTACGAAATATTGAAGAACTGCGTTCGACAACACCAGTCACTTATTGACTATTGTATGAGGCTTGAGAATGTGTTTACATTGGTCATACTGGCCCAAGTGTTAATCTTCAGTGTGCTAATATGCCTTTTCGGGTATCAAATATTTCTGGTTCGTAAACTGCCTTAATCTAAGCAACACGAAATATTTTCGAAGAAATTTCTAACCAAATGGTACAGGTTATTCGAATGTAATCTTTACGTGTCTATACTTTACATTACATTACATTGCATGGAGAACTATCTAGAGTAACATTCTGTATTTTGGATGGAGAACTATCTAGAGTAACATTCTGTATTTTGGATGGAGAACTATCTAGAGTAACATTCTGTATTTTGGATGGAGAACTATCTAGAGTAACATTCTGTATTTTGGATGGAGAACTATCTAGAGTAACATTCTGTATTTTGGATGAAATTCTTTAAAAATGCTTCTAAACTTGACAGACTCGTCTATCGACACATATGAAAATTAATTACTGTCTAACGACCAATATTTACTAAACGCTATAAGCCCTCCAGGTTCACAAACAATGTTAACTCTCGGTATAACAATAGCAGCAATATCAATGTTAAATTCGATTAATCACCATACGGTTAATTTTAAAGTAAAGAACGACCAAAGACTATATTCTCAAGGTTTTTAAAATTGAAATACTTTCACCTCACTATCTTCAAACGAAATATTTTTCAATCAAAATAATTCAAGAAAAGCCTATTTTCATCCGGTTACCAATTCAATTGATTTCTTAAAGCAGCCTTTCCATCAACGATCTTCGAAATTATAAACAATTTTTCGCGATACGGTTTAACATCGTTAAAAACAAGTCTATCCATGTTTCTGTCAGATATATAGTATTGCTCGAAAAATTACCCTTTATAAATGAGATATTCTACGTTTTCAAATTTTTGGTAGCAAAGCTAATATTGTTTGAAAAATGTTTACTGTATATAGGCACAGGCAAACACCGCGAGACGTTCCATCTTCATCTTTCTTATAACAGGCAGTATGTCCTTGTTGTTAATGTTCACCTACAGCTGTCACGGTCTGATAGAACAAAGCGACAAGGTGGGTGTAGCAGCGTACTCCGCACCGTGGACGCTTATGCCAATGAACAAAGTTGGAAGAATGCTACGGAACGATCTGATGATGGTCATTGTACGATCGAAACGAGTCTGTTGTGTAACAGCGAATGGATTCTTCCCAATATCATTGGACACTTATTCTACGGTAACGACAACAAATATCTTTGTTCCATAAATTCGAAACTCAGTCGAGAATTACAATATCCCCTTTCTTATCGTTTTTACCGTATTTCGTGCTGATGACTCCAATAATGAATTGAGTAGAAGTCATCGAATAAATAATAAATTACATACTTTTTGTGCAGTAAAATGTTCTTCAAATTTAACGACTTGTTATTATAGTATCAAATTTTCTTTGAAGTTAGAGATTAATATTACGATGAAAACCTGAATGTTTCGTTAACTTGTTATAGATTATAAGTACAGCAATGTCGTATTTCACATTATTAAGGCAGCGATCCGAGGAAGTAGATGAAACTTCACAGCAATAAAGTCGCTCGAACGACCTTGAAGATATGAAACTTTCGAAACTGTGATCTTAAAGGTGATAGCTTAAAAAATAATGAAAATTTGTTATCGAGAAAATTCAGTTAGTAATTATTAAGAAGTTGTTCGAACACACGTGCACTATACTTGTTTACTTGTCCTTAGGATTAGAAGAATGCCCCAAATTCTTTGACCTCCTATTCAGATTTTATCAAGATAACTGGTACTGATGTCTACAAATTTCTTTAGTGAATTAGAAGCGAGAATTGCAAATATAATATTTAATGTACACTATTTCTTTTTCCTAATCTCGTGCGTTAGAAGCTTCACGAAAGTGCTATACAATCTGCAACTGTTTTAGTCTTTCATAAAATTTTGGAAAGAACCTTAAAGATATCGAACCCTCGAATATATTGTTGCCAATTTTCAACCAACGTGAAAATTCGATCGAAAAATGCTTCGTACGAATCATACTATACGCCATGCAAAAAAAAAGAGAAGCATATCTAGAATTACCAAGTGCCATGTAAGGAACTGTATCTTACCTTTCTGACCCCTTAACTCGAACTCGTGCTAAGAACAAAATTAAAAGCTCACAATGTGTACTGACGTACCGAGATGGTTTGCAACTAGTGACTGGTACACAATAGGAAGGAAGTGACACTTTACAAAGGTGGTGCGATAGACACCCCACCTGAATAATACATAATACAGCGATAGTGATTATGACTCGAATGAGTGTAGCCATTGTTATTATCTTCTACGTCTATCAGCTTATCACACACCCCGAGATATGCACTCGTGTCACTGACACGACAAAGGAAATCCTAAGATCAAAGTAATATTGACATTGATATTCGTATAGTACGAATAACGTATAGTGCTAGACAAGGGGTAACCGAAAAAACTCAGCACGCGACATTATTCGACGTTTCGCTATGGAATCAGAAAGGTATTCAGACACTTCGATTAAATTATCGACCTTTTTTTTAAAGAACATCGGCATGTGGCTAGCGAATAATGACATAGAGCAACGTCGACGGAATTTTGCGATAGGTTGTACGATTTTCGCAGTATTGTTTGCTTCCGTAATCATGGGCAGAGATTTTTATTACTCTTGGGGTGACTTTGACGTGAGTACATCGACTATGTGATTTTATGTTTGCAAGCGATTTACAGCGTAGAGCTCGAATGTTTGGTCCTGTACTAGAGAATTTTTGACGATGTCTTAATAACACCAATAGCTGAGCCAGATTTAAAGAAAGTTTCTATTGATCGAATTATTCGCGGACTGTCCGCGATTAATTATCTGAAGACTTCAACATGGCTGACGGACTATGTTCATGAACAAATTACGGACTTTCTGAAGTTGTGAATCGCTACTCGATGCGAAAATTGATAAAATTTAATATCGACATGTGCAAAATTACACATTTGTAGAATACCTAAATGCAATCTACTCCAAGAATCCTATAAATCTTTCAGATACTAATTAAGAGAACGTTTATGAAGCAATTCGTTACCGTAATTATTGCACCAAATCGTTCGTTTTCATTTCACTTGTGTCAGTTAATATACAAATCTTTCAATTGGTTCTTCCAGAATATTATTACCAATATGGCCAACACCTTGATCGTTATCATAATCCTATCCAAGGTGAGTGTCTTAATGGTACACAAAATGGAATTCCTTCAATTAATTGTGTTCGTGAAAGAGCATTTCTGGGAAGCCGATTATAATCATGAAGAGAAACAAATCGTAGACAATGTCAGGAAAACTTGTATTTTCTTCACCACTTTGGTTACATTCTCCGCTCAATGTACTCTGGCCACTTACATAGCAACACCTATCATTGGTGAGTTAAAATGACGCTTATTCATTTATATGAATAGAATTAATTAATTTTGAGATTTTTTTTTCATACCTTGAAAAGAAACAAAGATTTTCCATTTGCTGACGTAAAAAGGAAACACCCTGTACGGGAAAATAATTAGTTAATTCGATGCATTTGTGTTTCAGAAAATTTAGGAAGAAACATATCCGAAAGATTACTTCCGTTTAATATGTGGGTCGACTTTCCCTTATGGGCAACTCCCTATTTTGAAATAGTGTTCTCCTTACAGGTATCGCAGTATATAATATCTAATTTATAATTATCGACTACATTTCTTTGAGATCATTTTTCCAGCAATAAATTAACAATCTACGTTTGAATAAATCCGTAATCTATATTAACGGTTTATCTTCTTTTACAGGTGATAGCCATGTATATGATTTCAGTATCTTACTTTAGTATCGACAACATTTTGTGCCTGATGACTCTACATACATCTGGACAGTTTCGTATACTTCAATACCGACTAACAAAACTCGGTGGTATCGAGGAGCAAACGAAGGACGAAGACAAACGTTTAACAAGCTATGGCTACGATTGTTACGAAAAATTTAAAAGTTGTGTCAAATATCATCAGATACTCATCGATTACTGTGATAAGCTTGAGAACGTTTTTACAGTGATTGCACTTGTACAAGTGTTATGCTTCAGTTTACTAATCTGCCTTTATGGGCATCAAACGTTTCTGGTTCGTATCTGTCATACTGTAAGCAATGCGGAATTATCTCGAATTAACGATCGTTTGAATACTCTCATGACCGTGCAGATAATTATATACACTTGTAATTGTTGTATCTTCCTACTTTGGATTATATAGATGACAAAGTATACGACAATAAATGTGTATCACTCGTATAAATCCTCCATTTATTGGAAAGCTTTGTCACATTATTTTATTGATTAAATTGAAAAATCTACTCAACTCTTTCGGAGCTGGAATTGAAATGCAGCTTTCGACCAGGCTTCATTAATTGATCACTTTCTAATTCATCACTAAAGGATCACTAAAAGATCAAAAGGCCGTTGTATAGTTTCATGGGTATACACGAATGTGTTATCATTATTCTGCCAAAAGAAGGCACAAATTGATTTTGTTAAGATAAAAATCAATAATTTTAAAATAGATGAAGTACATTTGCATACATGTGTTATATTATCGTATTGCCAAAAGAAAGCAGAAGTTATTTACATCGATAACGGGTAAAGCATCGATGTAAACAACTTGTGCTTTCCTTTGGCAGTACGATAATATAACACACGATGCGAATGTACTTCACCTATTTTAAAATTAATGATTTTTATCCGTCATCATTTCTAATCGTCGGGCAGATGAAACGTTAGATGGCGCCACTATGGCAATATAACTGACACCGAACGATTATGTTACCTGTCATAGAGAGCAGTTGAAACCTTTCAAATCATGAAACTTTCATGCACTTCATTTTGAGCAACGCGAGTAGCTTACTTCCTGTCTCTGCTTTGATCCTAAATTATAAATCTGTGAGGATAATTGCAACAAAATATTGTGACAATATTTTGTTCAAACAATGTACAGATACAATTCTTCTACGTATACCACCTATACCGACTTCAATAGTTCAGTTGAATATATAATAATTCCTAAAATAAATATTATTACACAAAAAAATTCTTCAACAATAAATATCTTAAGGCTCATGTTATATCTCGTCTGCGAATCTAATTGTTTTCAAAATAATTCATTCTCGTTCGATTTAGTTTTAATTGATATTACCAATAGCGCTGACCGATTTCATTCCTGGCCAAATTGATAACATTAAAGATAAAGTATTGCCTGTATCGTCTAATTTCATATTTCGTCGGTACCGATAGCACTAGTTGTTATGTTACCACCAGATCCGAAAGAGTTTAATGTTCTCAAGTTCTCCAATTAGTACAAATAGTTTATTACATGTCAATATATGATCTGTATTTTTTGTATCATTCAGTTTCTATTACTTTGTTATTTTTATAGTCCTTAATTTTTGTTTATACCTGTTGGTATACTTACTTTTGCTCCATATTAAAGAGTAAATAACGATCGCGAGAATTTTTTAAACTTCTCTGATTGTATCACCATATCTTAATTTAAATAGATTTTTCAAGAATAATAAAAACTTGCAGTTATGGGAACATTTTTAGTAGAGATTTTGTATTTTCGGCACCTGATATTTTACGGTACACCATCAAACTGTTCCTATCTATGGAATCTATTAAACTCGACAATTTCCCCTCAAATTGAAACAAAAAGAAATGAGTACCAAGACTTATCGTACATTGGTACTCTAATTGCAGCTATCGTAAAGAAATAGTATACACTGTATACTGTACAGAAATGTCTCGTTGTACGATCGTCGTTATTTCCATTAACCGAGGAACGACCGGTAAAGCGTGAAATACATTTACAGACAGACTTTAAAAAATGGAATTAAAAAATGTTTGGTTTTGTTGTTATGAAAATACTTGTAACACATTATTGAGATTTCTCTGATGAAAATAAGACCAAACATTGTGAAACATATCGATCAAATCACGTGCACTGTAAGTACCTACCGGCGATCATATAACGAGACCATACTGTACCCTGCTAGAGTCTATTCACAAGTCAGATTAATCTATTGTTAGGAATATCACGTCAAAGTGCCTCACACAATATCCTAAAATAGAACGTTGAAACTATGCCACTTCTCTAAAAGAAATATTCCGACTTTTGAGTGCTACAGCCTACATTGTTTGAAATTTTTTTACTTGTCACGCATATAGGCAGATAAAAACATCTCAAGACGTATCGTCTTCTTCTTCTTCCTAGTAGGCAGCATGCACATGCTGTTTATGTTCAGCTACAGCTGTTATGGCTTGATTGAAGAAAGTGGAAACGTTGCTTTGGCAGCCTATTCAGCACCGTGGCCATGTACGCCAATGAATAAAACTGGTAGAATGCTACGCAACGATCTAATGACTGTCATACTGCGATCTAGAAAAGTCTGTTCTATAACCGCTTGTGGTTTCTTTTCCGTGACGTTGGAAACATATTCCACGGTAATTAATCCTAACCCTTTTCATTATTTATTTTAAGTTAAACATGCGAAAAATAATATTTTCGTTATTTGAGAAACGAGTATTGATGATTGTTCAAATGTCAAAAATTATAATAATGATTCTTTCCTGAACTACAAATTGACTTGTTACAGATTTTAAGCAACGCAGTATCGTTCTTTTTATTATTGAGACAACGCTCAGAGATATCGAAAGAAAATTAGAAACTAATCACACCCTGTCGAATTTGTAGATACGGAACGATCAACTATATTTGATTGCAAATGTAAATTAAAAATAAAGGAATACTTCGCAACAGAACTCAAGTACATATTTTCTAGTATTTATTTAAAACCGTGTGAAATTGTAAATTTCGTACCATTTGGAATAATGTACTGACAATAAGTGCTACTATCGGTAGCAGTTTAATTCCTAAATGCATAATTTTTTCTGGATCAAAGTATGCAGGTATTGAAAGTAATTTTAACAAATATCTTTAGCGTCCGGAGAGACAATTTTTGCACTCACTTATTAACATATATTCGAAAACGTAAATTCGCAATCATAAGCAAAGTTGTTGACTTATCTCCTTCTACCGATAGTCTGTTGTAAACTATAATATTGCAATAACAAATCTTTGCTTCGCAAGATTGCATCCTTCCTTTTTCGGCCAAAAAGCAACAGTTCTTTGTTTTAAATTTGTTCGTAAAATGACGACTGGTTGACTATTATTCGTTCCTGCACAGCGGTTTCGTGGCACTGCTCCCTTATCATACATAAATCATCGATTCTATACATCGCTCCTACGTTGAAGATAGCAATTGCGATTGCATGTACATCAGAATACTTCACATCCAAATAAGAGTGTACAAGCGGCGCCAAGAATAAATATAAAGTCTACGAACGATAAATAGAGAATATCTACTAGACATCATATCCACTGTGAAGTAGATCAAAGACCAGATCTAAATGATAATGAAATTTTACGTAAAAATTCTGAATTGAAAGGTATACTTGTTAGAAATTCACTATGTGTTTGGTACCCTGTAAAGACATTGAAGTCACCAATCATCCGCTTTAGTAAATGTAGCAGACTCTAGTATGCAAGCGATAGCGTTGAACAGCTTTGGAATAGTTCATTTATGCAATCTTGGTGATCATTTTTGCGCAGATTCAGACAAGGCGAGTGTATGAAGATTCTTTTTTTTACTTGTATGGTGTGAATAGATAGAAAATATAAGAACCAATAGTTCCAATAAATTCTAGATCTAAATTAAACACAATTTTGGTCAAAGAAATGAGTATCATAAAAGAAATTTCAGTTTCAATTGAGGTTGATCGAGAAGAAGATCCAACATTTTTGAAGACACGATATTTTCGAAAGTGAACAAATGTTTATCCGTTTCTAAATTTTGACTTATAACTGCCAATGGTTATTCATTTCTAATGATTATACGTTTATTAATAATTATAAAATCGCGAGTGTAAGATAAAACGTTTCTTTTTGTTTATGGCATCTAAAAAGTAAAAGCAAGTTGGTTGTTTATCATTTACATGTTACATAGACAGTTTTATCTAAAGTTCTAACAAAGTCCTATTCCATTGTCAATGAACACGTAGAATCACCTCCTTCCTGGTTGTATTACTATTACTGAAACACTCTGTGTCGATCAAAAACATCTTGCCCACAGTTCACTTTTGAAACAAGTCATTTCTCTAAAATGGATCGCATTCGCACGTGGTTCCAAGTCAAGATAAATTACGAAGACATCTTGGAATACGAATTTCATATTTCATAGCTTGAAGCCCCCATTTGCAACGCACGTTGTTAGACACACCTGTTAGCCACAATTGAAGTTCACAGAGGGTAGCAGCATTCTCAGATTCGTGTATTACTCATGAATTCTACCCGTTGCCCTCAAAACTGAGGCCTGTAATTATATCAACGACAACTGTACCTTAAAAGCAATCCGAATAAATACAAAGTGCACGATCAGTGATCAAAAGGATGTCAGTAGATCAAAGACGCATGTCGTTCAATTGGATTATCCTGGATATGTTGTGAAAATCGATACGAAGTTTCTAGTGTGGGTTCGATACTCAAAATTCAATATGATCCTGAAGCAGAGTGAGGATATTTCCATTGCCATAACAACTCATTTCATGAAGTTGTCTGGCTTTTGGATGGCAGATAACAGCAATGAACAACAACGCAGAAATATCACCTTAGTTTACACCATTGTTGGAAATATTTTTATAGGTTTGATACTGGTTTTGGATATTTATCACTCTAGAGCAGATTTCACTGTAAGTATGTACAAACTAATATCGTTACGTTCGCAATCGTCGAAAAAAATTGTATATATTGAAGAAATTATCATTCGATGCCAGTAGGGTAAAGTAATAATAAAAAGAAATAGTTTTTGTTGGCTTTAAGAATAACAGTTTAAACGACTAACATTCTAAGACAATCGAGATATGAAATCTTTATAATGACTTTTGAAAATTTGTTCGAAGATATTATTTTGTTTGAATTTTATTGGATCACATTCATTTTACTATTTATTAGAGAATAAACTGTTGGAATCTATAAGAATCTATGCTATATTATTTGTCATAATCGATATATAAAGTACCAATTCAAGTGTATGCAAACGTAACATACAGTACTATAGAAAGCAACGTCAACTGAACGATACAATTGAAAGCATTTTTTTGCTTAATTGAAGTAGATATAAATATAAATCGATAAAGAAATCGTCAAATTGCAATATCTAGAGTATTTGACAATTATGGATAAACCATTTCATTTTACTTCATAATGTTACATTTTAATGTTCATAGACTTGCCTGTACATCATGTGCAACATAGTAAGCTTGGTCATGTCTTTATTCAAGCTTATTGTCCTGCTTATACACAGAAAGGATTTCTTTCAATTAGTTGCACACTTGCAACGCAAATTTTTAGAAACGAATTACGATTTCTACGAGAGAAAGATTTTGAACGCGTGCAAACGTCTCTGTGCAGTCTGTATTTGCGTCTTCATCTGTTGCGTACATATGACACTATTTTGTTACGTCATGGCCCCCGTAGTGGGTAAGTCGATTAATTGATACCTGCGAAAAATTAATAGTGATTAGTCTGCAGAAGTTGAAGAGATATTGGCAGCTTCAGAAATAATTGAATTGTATTTGAAGATAATACAAACTATGCTTGAAATATACGTATCGACTTTTATGTGGAAAAAAGAAAGAATACTAGATCAGTATTATAAATTATTGCATTCAAAAACGATACGCACTTTAAATACATTTTGTTCCTTGATCATAATGTATTTAAAAAAATATCATATAAGCGAAGTGATTCAAACCAGGCAAACAGGCGAGTAAAATCGCTGATAAACGAGAAACATTAATTATTCGTATTCTCATTATAGCAAACATTGGAGTAAACGAATCAGATAGAATACTTCCATTTACCGTGTGGATAGATACAATGTCCATTACACCGTATTTTGAGATGATGTTTATGTTACAGGTATTGCCTAATCTTGACGAATTTTTAGCAGTGGCTAAGTTCCTCAGACAATATCATACGTAACAAAGCAATTTTAAATATTTAAGTAGAGAACACAGAGAGGCAGAAGTAACGACAAAATATACCGTAAAAACTGTTATTGTATCTAAATTTTGTTATTTCGACCGTTTCTCGCGACCAATTTATATCTAGAAGACTCCGTTGCAACTAAAATAACTAAATTATTACTTTTGTTTTGGCGTAGGTTTTGTCATTATACCAAATTGCCATAAACTACTTTTGCTTCGATAACTTTCTGTGCATTATGAATCTGCACGTATCTAGCCAGTTTCGTATACTACAGTACAGATTCGAAAATTTGAACAATGCAAATAATAATGAACCGTATAGTGAAAATTCGAAATCGTATTCGTCACATTGTGCTGATAAATATTACGCCACGTTTAAAACTCACGTTGAACAGCATCAGACATTAATTGCATTCTGTGACAAACTTGAGAAAGTATTCAATTCGTTCTCATTGGGGCAAGTGTTATTGTTTAGCTTGTTAATTTGCCTTGACGGATATCAAGTACTTTTGGTGAGTTTTAAAAACTTATGATTTTACAATTTCATATACCCAACTAATTATTTTCACTTATAACTATATTAGAAAAACTTTACTCTGCTCGTGAAAAAAATTTTCTACACGTTACGAGAATCGTGTATTGTAATGCAGTGATTCTTGTTTTCAAATCACAAAAGTGACAAAGTGATAAACTCCACTTGAAAGTGGGGTAGGTAGCGATACTTGTCTTGAGCTAAGAACGAGCAAGATAGAGCTATAGCGGGCGAGTCTCGCACTACATGTGCTAGGTGACCATAACTTTAAAGCGACATCGCTAATGAAACCAAATATTTGTATATTTTTCATTAGATCTTCAGAAAAGATATTATATTATATCATCCTGACTGCGTTATCGATGAATTGGCAAGGTTTTTATACTGAAATACGTAACTGCGAATTTCAAAGATGATACATTTTACGCAAAATTAAAAACAATCCATACAACGATCATGTTTCGACTTCTTCGCACCGGGAGATCTGCAACAATCAATTCGTAATTCATGAAAATACGAATAAAAAAGTATACAAGTTCTAATTTTCTTCAATGTATAAGATTTGATATTACGTGTACAACTTATTGCCTTCTGTAAACATAAATGAGTGTGATTCTGTTACTTGAGCTCCGTGTAAAATTGTGACTTGAAAACGGGAATTACTGTAGTAAGAATGCTTTGTTATTACTTAACTTTCACCTACAATACATTATGCTCTGTAGGCAGATGGACCACTTGCAAGACGCTTTCTTTTTGTCTTTCACGAACTCGGCTGTACAGCGCAGCTGTTAATGTTTACGTACAGCTGTGACTGTTTAATACACGACAGTTTGAATGTTGCTACGGCCATGTACGCTGCTCCATGGCCATGTATGTCGATGAATGAGAACGGAAGAATGTTACGAAAGGACCTGATACTCGTGATGTTGAGGGCTCGAGTACCTTGCTGCCTGACAGCCCGTAGATTCTTCTATGTGTCTCTGGAAACTTACACTAAGGTAATTAAACTCACCCGTTTGATGTTATGTACGTCTACTTAACATTGCTACCAAATAATTTATTCGTATCACTTGTTGCAGATAATGAGTACCGCAATGTCATATCTCACACTATTGAAACAGCGAACCGTGGATGCAGCCTGAATTTCTTCTGTCTTGTAATGTAATATTATACATACAGCCGTGCATTGCTTTCTAGATAAAATAATATGAATCATTTGTACTTCTTAGATACACGAGTGATATACTGTACAAGGAGAAATACAACGTGAGTACGAATGTATGTTTGTTTTGTTGATAGGCATGGAAAACAATTTTTTTCGTATTCGTGTCTACGAAGCAAGTCCCTTGATTTGCACTATTCCGTTGTTAATCGATAAATCCAGTTCGTTGAATGTTCAGTTATCGAGGAATGGTAACGATTTCATTTTAAGACTCGATCTATTTTATACGAAATTAAGGCAAATAAAATCAGCAATGGGAGTACTGTATGTGTAAGAAAATTTTTCTACTTCAAAATTTACACTTATTTACACTTTTACGATTGAAGAGAACAGTTTTTTTATAATCTTTATCCTGGATTTTTAATTACACTTTAACTATGTGATTATAGCCTTTAATATTAATTTATATATATTAGCCTGATCATTGTCTCTTTTCTTGTCATTTCTATGGTAAATTGTGAAAAAATTTTTCCTATATAAATTATTGCATCGAAGGGGATACAAACCTAGAATCGAAACATATAAATTTTATATATTTCAAGGTATATTTCTATATTTTTTATTTAATAAAATCTCGATTCATGCATAACTAATTGATTCTATACATCCCCTCTATCGTACATTCGAAAGTAACAATTTTTATGGCATAATTTCAAGAAAAATGATCACGAAGTTCCCGAATCGTTAACGTTAAAAATCGCAATTTTTCGTAATACGCCTGATTAATTTGCACGCGTTCTTTCACCGTGTATTTTTCCATGATTAATTTCCCATCTGTCTACGTGACATATGTCAAGTTTCAAGTTAATCGGTTTGACGTTTTAAAAATAGCGTGAAATTCAAATCGACCGATGATGATTGGGACACACTGTACATCGTTTCAAACGTAGTTTCATGTGTAACTAAACGTGTAGTCACTTAAAGGCTAGAATTACTGTACACACATAACTTAAACGGATAAGCAAATGCACCAACCATAAAACGCCATATTTTTATCTATTTTTAATCTTTATTAGATATTGCTGAACGAAGAATAGAGTACGTCATATTTGTATTGTCTTTTGTCACTAGATGCTCGACCGAACACCTAAAAGCGCCATACTCCGTATATCGCTACGAAGGAGAAGCACTAAAAAATTCAAAAACCATTGTCAGTTTTTATGTGCTACGTATGTCGAACTAAATTATATGGATATTAAGAACATTCTTGATTGAACTTCTGTATTCACCTAATAAAGTACATTAACTATACAATATCACTACACATTCTTTTAACACGTAGGAATCCGATACTGAACGTCACTTCACTCTTAACATTAATGTACAAACGTAGGGTTCATTCAACCCTTGTATTTTTTTTATATTCATAATGAATTTCAAGTGGGCCCGAACAGTTGCTGCACAGTGTACGTTACCATAAGTATCTTTTTTGCAAAAAGATATGTCACCACTTAGTCAAATAGGAAGTACTTGATTGCCGCTACCGGGATCATTAATAACTCATCGATCCAATGCATTACCCTCACTTATCCGGTTAGTAATTGCCATGGCATGTACGATGGAATCATTTTCTTCTATACAACGGAGCCTAAGTATCGTTATGCCATAAATATAAAGTGTACAAGTGATGAATAATGTATGTTTCTAGATTAAAGACCAGATGGAATTGATTTCTTTCAACGTGCTTCAATAATCGATCCTTGGAACCTCCATAGAAACTTATAAACGAGACATATACTTAAATGAGATTCGACGTGAGTTAGACGTACGTACAGTAGGATCTTTTCTATCGCCGGATCATCTTTCTTTATAATATGTACCAGATTCTAGTGCATTGGTAACTGCGTAAAAATAACATCGGAGTATTACTATACATTGTGCAGTATTTTTAAGTTAATTTAAACGAGAAGTGTTCGTCACTCTCAGGTGATAATTGAGTGTGGAAAAATATTAATTTCGTTGACAGTAGGTAGCTACGATTTCAACGAGAATCGTTGTGGAATGTGACCGAGCAATTTGTTATCACTTGCAGCATACATAGTGGAAATAATTTTTTTAAGGCAAACTGCAATCACGTTGTTCCAAGTGAAGACACATTTTTGAGAAAATTCTTGACTCGTGTTCTATGTGCAGCGAACCCTATTTCCCATTTGCAATACGACACACCTGTTAGTTACAATTGAATTAGTTCACAGAGAATCTCGTAGTGATATTATGAACGTCACGTAACGTATTAATTGTCTACATTGCTCCGAACGAAGAGCAACAATTACGTTCATAGACAGAGGAATAAGATAAATATAATTTTTCTGGATAGATTGTAGAATCGATAGAAAGTCTATAGTACGTGTCCAATATCTGAATTCTATGGTTAAACGAATTTATCAGTGACCATGGCACGCAATAATGATGCTATTCTCAAGTTAACGATGTTCTGTCTAAAGTTAACTGGTCTTTCCACGGCAACTAATCACTTTGAAGAACGATGCAGATATATCACCCTAGTTTATTCAGTCGTTGGCATGCTTTTTCATAGTTGGATTCTGACGCTAGATATGTATTATTGCAGAAGTGACTTTCGCGTAAGTATGCGAGAAATTGAACGAATAAAGCCCGTTTAATCTTATTAAAAGTTAACGTCAAAGATAGATCCGTTAATGTGTTGTTAACAAATTTTTAGCGACTTGTAAAAGTAAATTTTTGATTATAATTACTATGAAACTTTATAATAGATAATCTATTACGAAGCTATCTTGGGAAATTATTTATACCCCAAAAATTAGACCAATAAAACAAATTAATTTCATTAATAGATAGAAATTATTTTGTAAAACTTCCAAATCAAATGTTCGTTTCAAATAAAATCATACTTCTGTTCTCACAATTTGGACACAGAGAAATGAATCATCACTGTTGAAGGTTCAATAAAAATTTATTAATGATATAATATTTAAATTTCATGTTAATGGATCGCACTTCTATCTAAAGAAACGCAATTACTTTATTCGCTACTGTAGAATTAAATAATACCATACATAACTACGAACATATTTACAAAACTCCCGTTTGAAAGAAAGGGAACAAGTCATATTTTTAATCGTATGCACTTGAAACTTTTTCAACATTAATTTGACTTGCATATATATATATAAAAATAACCCGAAGAATATTGAGATTAGACTCATTTTTATCGGGAACACCTAGCCAAACTGTTCGTAATATTTTCATAGTGATATTACCATAAATATAAATATTTTCATTTTCGATGGAAGATGAAATTCAAATTTCACATTTGAAAAATGAATAAAAACTTAACTATAAATCTAGGAAACGCAAAGCAGACATTTAGATTTCTAGTGGCACTACTTCCATTATTTAAAAATAGTACTAATCTAAAATTTTGTAAGACTGAACGAACACGAAGTACTAATAAATAACAGCTCACTGGATGTACACTATGTATTTTCTGTCTATAGATCACACTGTATAATCTCTGCAGCTGTTTAAGCGCATACTTGTCCGTATTCAAGTTACTTTGTTTGCTTGCACACAGAAGAGATTTTCTCGGTTTAATTCAGTACTTGCGACGAAAATTTTTGAACGGAAAATACGATATCTACGAGAAAACGATCTTGGATACATGCAATCGCACTTCTGCACTCTTCACTTATAGCTTTACTTGTTGTGTGCAGGCGACACTATTTTTTTACGTCGTGAATCCCATCTTTGGTAAGTCGATTAATTGATACAAGTGTATATCAGTTACGAGTGATTGTATCGTAAAATTTACAGACATATTATCCATTCATTTTTATACTGAAAGTAAGAGTACTAGATTACTATATAAAATCGTTGATTCGTGAACCTAATGTGATTCTGAAATATGCTTAATTTTCCAACTGCAAAGATTTCTCAGTGATATTCTAAAACGCATACAGGATGATCAAACTATACTGCCAATAACGTGAATTTCATAATTATACAGTCATGTAAATATCCGTAAAAATCACAGGACATTCAAGTAAAAATATTGCTTCTGAACGTTTTATATAAAGAACACTGGGGCATGATGGGTTCAGTGGGACTGTGAAATTTTTTCGTATACACTGCTTTGTATAATGCTAGACAAATATAAGAGTGTACAAAATACCATATAGAGAGTACCATCGAAATACGAGGCAACACGTATATACTGTGCAGAGCTCAGAAGTTGATCTCTACAAAGAATTGCGAATCGTATTGGTTCAGACGCTTATGTAAGCCTTCTAAGGCCTAAGACCACGAAAAAATTATTCAAAATTAACCTCGTTTATGGCACTATATTCCCATTAACCGAGAAGTCATCCTTCTAGCTCCTAGCTACAGTATACCCAATTTACATCTACATGTACACTTATGAAATGTGGTCTGAGTAGCTATCACAGGAGGAAATAAATTATTCGCATCGTCGTTTCAGTAAACATTGGTAGAAATGCATCAGACAGGATGCTGCTGTTTAACATACAAATGGATCTGCCGTTTACCACGTCACCGTACTTTGAAATGACATTTTTGGTACAGGTAATGCCAATACTTGTTTATTTTACAAGATTTTTTAACAAAAGCCTTGAAGCATCGTATTAAAACGATCCGTACGAAACACTTGAGTATTGTACAAATACAGAGTAGCAAAAGTACCGATGATATCATTATATACCCCATGCCCCAGTGCAAGATATTATTACATCGTTACGAGTGTTATTTTTCACTTTTGGTCGTGACCTTTTCTCGCAATTGAAGACGATCTTTCAAGTTAATGCAAGAGACGTGATTCATAATATTTCTCTTCTCGTTATATCACAAAAACAATTGAATCGTCCACTTTGTATTATCGCAGGCTTTTTTATTGTATCAAATCGGGCTATGCTACTTTTGTTTCGACAACATTTTATGCATCACGAATCTCCACGTAGCTGGGCAGTTTCGAATACTGCAGTACAGATTGGAAAACATGATTATTTCGGACGATAGAGAAGAACATGATGAAAGTGGACATAAGCTCTCATTGCAATCTGAATTGAAATATTACTCCATATTTAAAAGTAACGTTCGACAGCATCAAGCACTTATTGCATATTGTAAAATGCTTGAGAAAGTATACAGTCTCTTCTCATTGGGACAAGTATTACTCTTTAGCTTGATAATTTGTCTTGACGGATATCAACTAATAATGGTTAGTATCTAGTACAATTTTAAGTACTTGTACGTGTTACAAGTGATGACGTAAGAATAGAAATAATGTGATTTTCAATGCTGTCGCATAAATTCATACTTAACAGTTTGTTGAAATCGATCCTCCTTTTACTTGCAACGGAAATTCCCGTTTTCAAATGACAATTTTCATCCTATCGTGAAAACTATACTCAATTCAATTTATTTTTCTGTCTTCGTAAGAGTATTATCAGTGCACTGGAAATTTGGGGGAGAGGTCTCTCTTTCTCTCTCTCACTCTCTCCCCAGTTGGAAATAAATCCAAATACGACACTCGTCTGAGTATTCCTGGTTGGATGTTTATAAAAATGTCAAGTAATGCGCAATGAAAGAAAATCAGAGTCAAGTAATGTTTAGACTTATTTTCATCAAGAAAAGTTCTCGATGAAACTATCAATGATACGTCTGCCAGAGACATTCTCGTCAGATGGTTAACATGTAACCAAGTTTTAGTTACAGATCAAAATTGCTATCAACGCTAATTTCAAGTAAACTGTTCAGTTCTGATTGTGTCACTTGAAAGTGGAAATTCCTGCGTATGCATGACTAACATTGACAGAAGTTTATTTCCTGTAGCCAGAAACATCAGCCGTGAAACGCTTTCTCTTCCTCTTTCGTATATTTAGCTGTAATGCTCAACTGCTGATGTTTACCTACAGTTGCGATTGTTTAATACAAGACAGTGCGAATGTTGCCACGGCTATGTACGCAGCTCCGTGGTCTTATATGCCGATGAATAACGATGGAAAAATGCTGAGAAAAGAGTTGATACTTGTGATGATGAGATCCAGGGTACCTTGTTGCCTGACAGCTAATGGATTCTTCATTGTATCACTGGAAACGTACACCAAGGTGAGCAATATTTTCAGCTTGCTTCTTCCAAATTTATCATTAGGCTAATCGTTTCGCATAATTCGTTGCTAACAGCGAGCTTGTATATTTTCATAATTTCTTGCCGATAGAGAATTTGTATACGTAAAGGTAGGCTTTCTTGTAATGACGATTTCGGTTAATCGACATTCCACTGTAATAGCACGTAATCTTTCTGGTGATAATTGGTATTGTAATATATACTTCTTTCAGGTGTTGAGTACTGCAGTATCATACTTTACGTTATTAAGGCAACGGGGAGTCACTACACAATAAATTTATACGATCTCTGTTTTATAACATATACATCAAAAACGTACGTTACTTTTTGCATGATACGTAATCCGATGTTTTAACGCGATAAGTATAATATAAAAAGAAATGTAATTTCACTGTTTCAAAAACTTCATCCTTGTTCCTTGGAATGTATAGAAAACTATTTTTTATATGTACATAAAAAAAAATCTTATATAGTCATTTCTGTATGCATATGATTATTCAGGTACCCTTCAAGTGTTTTTTGATACTACTGAATCATTGCACGTCCTTAATAATTTGGTTGGCTATCTGTTTCCGATTTATGTTACGTAAATTCGTATTTCCAAATTACTATCAAAAGCTCTGTATTCATTTTTGTTTACTGTGTCGTTCACTTGTACATTCGTAAATCAGCTGCTGATGAAAATGCAAATTTACAAATATTACATCTTGAATACGAATAGTAATTTTTCATTGCCAGTGTTTAATTACAGACATGCACATATAACATTTTATGCCTGAACGTTGCGTTGTTCAAGATACTTTTTTTGTCACTTACATGCAAACGAATTTCTGACAGTCGAATTATGACATACATCCAACATCTCTTATTCAATGAGGCCAGATCTAGGTAAGTCGAACGATTCGTTCAAGTAAATTATTCAACATTTGTCATATACCATTTAAAATAAAAATTTATAATCGCACACTTTTTGTATTGAAACGTTATACGTCCACCTCAACACAAAAACATGTTTCAGAATCTATAAATTAACACGGCCACATATTTAAGGTCCCACTTTACGTTATATCGATAAAACTCTGCAGATAGGACAGAAATGTTAACACAGTGCATTCTGCACATAAAATATACAATAAATTAAGTACGTTTAATTTCTGCATTATGATATCCCTTTTGCGTATCATTTGACAGAGCCGGTGCTACGTGACGTGAAACTAATCTTCATAACTACACTTTATTGCTGTTTCACCATAAGTGGATACTTGCCTGTATCACTCCAAACTAATATCACGGTAATTAGTTTTGTTCATCATTATCTTCTTCAAACTAGCAAATGTTGAAATTACTTTAATACGCTTTTTCGTTTATGATCTTTGTCTTATTCTTTATATAAATAACTATCATTATTCATCCGAAAGTTAAGAGTCGTACATTCAAAAATTAACGATAGAATGAAATAGAAAATAGAATGTGACGATCGATATGAAAGACGTATTATCGGTATAATAATAAACTTCAATCTACTATGAAATTATTATTCGAATAAAGTATTAATTAATTCAAATAACCGCTTACGAAAATCTCAGGACGTCCCGCCATGCTAAAATGAATGCATTCTGATATCACTGTACATCACGTCCATTAATTTTTCTATGATAACCGATGATATAGCCGTCAGTCGATATCAAAGTACTATATCTCTCACATGAAGCTGTTCCAATAGATTGTATACAAAGGATATGGATGAGGCATCTTACGGAAGTTACTGTAACTAAATAGTGGCTTCAGGAAATATCAGTGTTCCACTCCACATCGATTACGTTGGAAGTTACAACAAAATGACCTGTGTATAGGCAAAATATACACGGATATAAAATACACGACTTATCTAATGGGAATTCAGGTCACACAATCTGTTATACCGACCTCAAACGGTATCAGTGATTTGTAGTGCACTCTGCGTGCAGAAATGTGTTCTAGGCACAAGACACACTAGATACTGCAGTGAATGCTTTCCCACAAAGCTTTGATATTCTCTTACCATTTCCTCGTCATAATTATCGTTCTTGATATAGAAGGGAATCAAACTTAAACGTCACGGGAGATAAGAATTGACACTACGTATGCTGATTAGTACTTATCCGAAAATAATTCAACTTAAAATTAATTTAGATTCGGCGGCCATTTTAAAAATCCATATTGGACATTGAACGAAACCTATGCACATACAAGTACATTTGTAAATTTAAAAAAAAAAAAATAATGAATAAACCGTAACCTACATATGCATATACTACAAACCGATTCATCAGACAATAAATAATACAAGGACGATGCAGCCTATTCGCTCGTATTATTTGTTATGTAATTAATTATTCCATCACGATGGTACTCGAAATGCAATGATTAATTACATAAAAAACTGCGCGTCATATCTATCTCGACATTCGTTCGTAATTCGCCCAATGTCTTATTCGCATGGGAACCGATACCGCGAAATCCTAATTTCGTGTTTCCTAATAGCGACGTGCCTACTCGGATGTAGGTTTCGGTGCAGATCAAACTTAAATCGCTCCTGGTGTCATTAAGTGCCACTACCTTTTGCCCATCTATCGAGATTTCATAGGTGTGTTCTCCTTCACTCAGTAGATACTGTAATTATTCTTTGGGCAATTCGCTTTGAACTCTGTCCATAGTCTACATTCGAAGCACTTTGGGCCCCTGGGTTAGGTCCCTGGGACAATCAGCTGCCAAATGGTCCTTCGATCCGCAATTGTGGCATCTTCTCCGCATACCTCTATCCTGGGAAGTCTTCTCCTTCGCGTACTGTCATCCGTCTCCATCCACCGTGGTTTTCTTCTCCGCAACGTTACCTCTACCGTGTCATAGTACTCTCTCGAACGCTTCTAGTACGTTAGTCTTCGTTCTAAATCTCTGTATGTAACTCCTGATCACGAAGGGCAGGATTAGGAATTCCCAAGATGATGTAATCTATTAATTCATCGTCTATTCCTATTGGTACGTTATTGGCCAATATTATTTTCTCGTGAAAATAATCGCCGAACGCCTCGCCCTTTTTCCAGGTTCGATCTTTGAACTGTTGTCTTCTTATCACCTTACTCGGCCTACTCGGCTGGCAATAAAACATGCTACGAAGTTCTTTGAAAAATTCATCGATTGACGCAGCAATAAAACTGGGTTTCGAATAAAACTACTCGAGAGCCCTTCCTATAAGACAAGACACCACCGATACCTTACACGATTCCGACGACAATTTGTACGTGAGTCTGCAATAGGCAAACGTGTTTCTCCTAACGCTCGTACTGGCTTCCCGTTCCATCGAAATGATTCAACGAATAAGCAATTGCTGCAATGCTTATTTTCGTTTCTTCGAATTGCCTGACATTGTCTAATAAAAAAAAAAAAAATGTCCCTATCTACTTCCCTCAGGGGCTTCCCTCAAGCTTGCCTTGCTTGCTCCAATTCGGTGCTGGCGCAGCCGAGGTACCTGCTGCTAATCACACCATAAGACTCCTGTTGGTAGTTGCAACGACCCATTTTCAATTCCTCTTTCGGCTTTGAGAATGGTACGTGACAGCAGGAGGAACGGGGGCCTTGGTTTAACCGCCCGGACCGCGAGAATGGTAACTCTATAAATTGCCCACCAATCCCAAGTTATGGTGCGCAACGATAGGATGAGTGGTTGAGGGGGAAGCCTCAATCCCAAGCGACCGATTCCGGAAAACCGGCTGACCCCTCAAAGTATATAGGCTTGCCTAAGTAAGGCGGCTCTGTCTAGGTCAACTAACCTTTCGGACCTGCTTGTGGGACCAATTATGGAATCTGAAAATACTAAAACAAATACAAGCTACAGTAGAACTAGCTCATTTTTGTCCGTCACAGATAAACCACCTGAATCTTCTTCTCCTAAAGTAAAAAGGAAAAGAACAAGCCCTGTATATTTTGAAAGATATACTCAAATAAGCTAACAAAACCTGCGATTAGGTTTATTTTAGAGAAATGGGCGATATTAGAAGGGAAGCTGTAGGAACATTTACTTGAAAATGAAAAATTAAAAATAATAAATGAAAATATAGCTCTCTGTGCAGAACGCTTGTACAGTCAGGTTGCGGATACTTCGAAAACACGTCCAGAATGTGTACCTGAAACAGACAAAAGTAAGATGTACAAAGAAAAAGAGAAGTATGAAATGCTTCTAGTTAAACCTGAAAATGAAGAGGATAAGAGGTGTAATGAGGAAATAAGAACCCAAGTTACTAATAGTTTAAATTCGGTTCGCAGTCAGTTAAAAATAAAGGGAATAAGACATATACGTATTGTAATGGAGATAAAAGCTAAGAAAGATGTTGAAATAATTAGAAAAATTAAACTCGAAAATATAGACATAAAGTAGAAAACCCTCAAAAGACAATGCCATCTGTTATTATATATGATGCTGAAAAGATTATAAAACTAATGATTTAAAAGACTCTATTACAAAAAATTTTGAGTCTATTAGTTCGAAACAATTAGATGTATTAAGAGAAAAAATAATTTTCAGACACCATTTTAAAGCAAAGGAAAACCATGTCAACAGGATCGTACAGATACCAAGAAGATTTTTAAAAACATTAGTGAGCAAAGGACGCATTTTTATGCTCTGAAAAACATACAGAATTCAAAGATACCTCAATGTAATAAGATGTTTTAAATGCCAAGCATATGGGCATATTGCCAAAGTATGTAGTTCTTCAGACCAGATTTGTGAAATATGCGGTAATAATGAACATTTAAAATATAAATGCAAAACAAAAGATACACCACAGTATACAAATTGCATTTGAACAAAAAGAAAAGAGGTAAATCATATGACCTAAAGTAAAGATTGCCCACAGTATATCAAACAGGTTGAAATTTATCGTAGTCTCATAATGTTAACATATTATGAATCCACGAGCCATATACATATAAGAATGCGGTTAGGGGGTATAAATCCCCTGTTTCCGAATATTACAACCAAATATAAATAATCCATGGGCAGTAGCTGTCATTGAAGATAAGATGGAAATTTTTCAAAATACCTATGAGGAATCCAGGCACTTATTATGTTTTTAAGTTTGTATAGTGAATGATACCTTTTACATGATAAATGTATACTGCCAATTTTCACTACCGATACTTGAAATTTCTACATGGGAAAATTATTCGCATCGACTAGTTTTTCCATTTCTTATACTTCCTCTGAATTCATTTTACCATCCTTTTCTTTCCTTTCTTCGTATTCCTTTTTGATCGTTTATTTTCACCGCGTGGTCTTACAGAACGTTTTAGAACTTTCTTAACCTCACTTTCGTATCTTCAACACGTAGCGTGGGGGTATAATCTGTTGCTTTAATAAGTTTGGAAAAACAGTAACACATTATGTTCAATGATTTAGATACTTATATGGAGGTGGAATATTTATAAAATGTATTAACACAATATACAATAGTTTTTAATTATCTTGATTAATAACTAACACTTCCGCGCATTTGTTCATCATCTTCTCTCGGCACAGACAGTACTACCAACTACTGAAACAGAAATGTTCCTAACGGACATAGCTCCTAGAAAAAAATTTTTCACTTGGGAATTATATTCATTTTTTTTATGTTCTTCTAGCATAACGTGTGGGATGATTGAGCAAACGTTAAAAATTATAACCTTTCTGAGTTTTGATATACATAAGTGGTCTCAGTTTCACTAGATTCTTTAGGATAAGTATATTAGGATAAGTATATTATTATCTTTAGGATAAATATATTATTTATATATCTTTATTTGATAGAAAATGCAAATTTTTTTGTTTAAAATGTGCAAGACAAATTTAGTGACAACTAGGTTTGATTATTTTGCTATTGCCATAATATTTTTCATAGAAAGTCTCCATGTTTACTTGTCTCCAAGATATTGTTATAGCACTTTCTTATAGTGTCTCATTTTCTCACTTACTATTTATTATACTTACTATTTATTACTATGCACCTCACTTTGAACAACTATAAATATATGAACGAATCGACAGATCTACATGAACTGCACACATGTTCATCAAACAGTAGTACCATCTTTAGAAAAACGACAAACCTAATAGCTCTATTTTTTATCGAACGACAAAACTTATTGAGCAACCTATTATGTATGTAGCTCTTTACTCTCCAAATGCCTTCAATACTATTGACAATAGTAACAAATCGTATTATTTATATGACAAATACAATTCAGTAATACAAGAAACGTTTTATTTTTGCTATTATAATATTACTTGTATTGTTTTTAATTATTTGAACCATTAAATTTCCACGTGAAAAATAATAACTTTTTTTAAATATCAATTTTTGTTTATCATTTTTTTTCAGTTGCTTAAACATCTGAAAAATCATTTACTTCATTACAAATCTAGTTAAAAGAAGTTATATAATCTAGAGTTATATAATCTCTAGATAAATGAGAAATTAAATACAAGCAGATACTCATTGCTTCTTATTATTCTTTAGCAGTACAATTGATACATTGAATACTAATAATTGTCCTTCAGTAGGCTTTGCATACAAATTTCTTGAAGTTATTGCAAATAAATTTACTTTTCTTATCTTACTTTTGAGAACATTTATAGAATTAGTACGGCTTTTTCCTTTTTAGAATAGCAAGATAGTTCAGTATCATAATCTATTGAAGCACTTTTTATGATTGAATGCATTTAATTACTTTTAGCGCAGAGCTTCATATTTCTCCATGCTAGATTATCCCCAAGTTTTAATAGAAATATCTTTTGTCAAAAACTAGTTTGTTTATTCCATTCTGGAGCTTTTTTGATATAAATAATAAAACTGTCAATACTACATATATCTAATGTATTCATGAAGAGTCTGTAGAACCAGCATGCAGTTTTTCTAGAATGTGAGTATTCTGACCAATTTATATTCATTATTGGCTTTACCCTTCATATTGTTATAATGTAATACAATGATGGATTTTCTGTCATTTTCTGTTGAAGTACAGTTCCCATATGATGGTGTTAAGAAGACAATACATGTTATTGCAAACAACATTTGTACAATTACAAATGTAAATGATAACCATTTTATTATTTTTTTTTTATATATAAGAAAACATTGTTAGATCTCTAGTAAAAGCAAATCTTGAAAAATACTTTGGAAGAGAATTTACTTTCAGTTCAATGGGTGTACCTTGTTTGCTTTTATAAACTGTTTGAATTTGCTTCTAAAATCTTATGTTGATCCACAGTCGTATGCCATTTGAATTAACTAAGAGTATCACGAACAACTCAGCTAACATCATGAGCTAATTTCATTAGATGTAGCATACAATGGTAAAGTAAGCGTATGCTGGTTCGATGTGACTGTTTTCTGTTGATTTGCTTACCCTTTGTGATAGGCACTAAGGTATTTTTACTAGCTTGTAGGATATCACCAACATCATTTAAATCAGGTGTAAAAGTAGTCGGAAAGTGCACCATTTTGTAGGAAAGTTGCACAACGTTGAAAAAGTTAATGATTTGAATGTGATTCAAAATGAGTTAGATATGATCATAGGCCTGGATAAGGAAGGGGTGAGAATAGCTTGGCAAGCTCTGATTTCTTTGTTGCTATTAGGGCAGCTGCAGATATATGTTGAAGTCTGAGTCAAAAGTCTCTTTTCAAAATTGTACGTGACAATTGCAACGTTGTATATTTTTATGTATTTGCTCTATATGAGTCACCATTATAAGTGAAAATGTCCTTTTTATTATATCACAAAGAATAATTTATGTGTTTAATGGAAACTGTTCAAAGAAGTGAGATACTTTGCGTTGTTTGTGTACTTTGGAAAGTACGTGTCGTGCATTCCAAAAGCTGGGACATAGAGTGCTGAGTCCTGGGGATAAAAACGCAGTTGTGCTCGTGGCTGACGGACTCTCGAAACCATTTGTCCCGGCAGGCCTGAGCTTACCCAGTATGGGATCTACCCAGATATGTAGAGGACCCCAGGGCAGCCAAAGCGTAGTATCATGAGAGAATAGGATGAACTTTTCCTCAAAATTAGAAGAAATCTACTCATTATCTTTCAGTCTATTAAAACCTTCAACAGCCCAAGAAAACCAATATACTTCCGAAGGAGAAATCTAAAGATCGACTTGCCTAACATAACCAAAGTAACGCACGGTAATCTACGACCTTTCCTGAAGACTTTGGAATCGCATTATCGCGCTCTGAGAACTTTACAACAGCCCTCAGCTGACAATCTTCTAAGGTACTTTTCCCCTTCACGAATCGATCAAGAGACAAATCTAAAATGGAAGGAGCACTTGCGCGAAAATACCGTTCCAAACCTTGACAGATTGTGCAAATTCCTACGCAATCGCTGTCATGACTTCGATCCGTCAGGTACCTCTCAGGGATTGCAACTTGCTGTGCTTGCTGCAGTACGGGTCTGGCGCACTCGAGTTTTTAGCAACCTGGACAATCCATATTGCATTTGAAAGTAGAAACTCGTGAGATTATAATGGTATTCCCATATATGGCTTCCCCATAGGCCGTTTCAATTCTTCGGTTGGGAGCATCAAAGTTGCAGGACAAGTTTGAGGCGTCCTAAACAACACCGGTCGTTTGTGAATATTATGTTCTACAATTTTAACTCACTTTTTGAAAACATACACATGTTGTATTACCGGTAATATGAGATTACTCTCATTTCGATCAAATAATTAGTCAGAACGTATACTTCATTTAACTGCATAACCAATAAATTAATAAATAGTAAATTCTACCGTTACACTCGACAATGTTGATACGAGATTATGAATTGGGAATTACTTACCACACGTCGAAATAAGAGGAAATGAGACACATGGAAGAGAAAAATGCTAAAAAATTGTATAAACAGGGCAATGTTACGTGAATGTAAAATCTTTTATAATTTATATTATTCTTTGCCATTGGATAGTTAGTTTTCAAGGATGAGCCAAGAAACAGAAAACATCAAAATCGGCTCCAACGGCTAATTTCTAACGTCGTGACGCTACTGCACCGGCGATAGTACAGGCCTTTTCTCGATAATGAACCGTTTCTAAGATATTGAGGTCATAGTGAGATCCGACAGGCAGAACAAAGCTCCTGAAACACTTTAAAATGACACGACAATGGATAGATTTTACTATGGATAAATGCCAAGAAAAAAAGTATGTTAGATTTATAGGCGTTGGCATTACTTCGCTTTCAGAATAAATTTCACGTAGGATGCCATTATCAAGTATGTTGGGTGTAATTGTTTCTGAACATTAAAAGATAAGTCACACATACATTTGAACATTACCATACATACACTACTGTAGTGTATAGTAGTAATATATCAAGTTTCAAATGATTAAAAGAAAAAATTATTCTAGCATTTGAAAAATTGAAAGTGCGAAGACATATTAGAAATCGTTCATTTCTATAATTAAACTTCTGCTTAGTAAGAACAATAATTCGGTGTTCTACAATGCATATATCACTTCTGGAAGTTTTTCAATTAAGAAAAATTCTAAGAAAGGAACATTTCGTTCTTTTTTCTGTGCCGTCACATATGAACATTGGAAATATTTAAAAACATCAGTGCAATAATCTACACGAAATCCGTTGACTTGAATTTTAAAGTCTCACTGTTTCGATAAGCTGAAAGAAAAGATTTTTGGTTTCAATAGTTACTTCGCAGCGACAAATACAGTTGTATGTCTATTACTTATGATAAAAGAATGTCTACCAATGTCTACTTTCCACTTTTTTTTCTTATGCATAAATACGTAGCAAACACGGTTCAAACCTTGTTCTTAATATTTTTATATCTTGTCCTCTTAATTGTGACATTCCTTTGGATCACGTCACAGTCGTGTTGTTTAAGCAGAAGTATGACTCGAGAAAAGTAAGTCGTCTGATCTTGCACAATTTTTGGTCACGACCTTCTTTTTCATTGTGCCTTAAATTTAAAGCAATACCTAACCATTTCTTTTATTAAGAAACGAAGTCAGAACAATTCAATACTTAATTTTAATTATTTATTATTAGAAAGGGAAGAGATGATATGTTATATCAGTACTACGTAAAACATTCCATATTTCTAGGCATTGTCCTCGAAAATTTGAAAGATGGTACACATGAATTTGTTACTCGGTAGCTATTATTTTACACAAATTACTCTCTTAAGACGGTAAAGGGGACAACGTTTGAAAAACGTTGAGAACTCTAACGTCAAATTTTGAGTAATCTGATATGAAATGACTCGTGTACGACTGCATATGGACGAAATCGATGATCTTGAGCGATGTTGGACGTTACCTCTCGAACGACGGAATGCATCGCGAAACGTATGTCACCTATTCAACGACTGACGGCCGACTGGTGCACTCCAATTAAGGCTAATGACTTTACGCGTCCGCGCGCGTCCTCTCACTTTTAATTGTCACCTCTCGTCCGTCCTCTAGTTCCTCACCTTTTTTTCTCTTTTTCTTTCCTTTTCTGTTTCTCTTTCTCCCTAGTAACATTCGCATTCAGTGTTTCGTTGCCAAAAGAATCATGCGAAAGAGAACTCGCGTGCAGACTGAGACAATCACAGGAAAGAGTAGCCTAGCGAAATAATTTCAATTAATATGCGTTACAATGATGTCGAGCATTCTTGATTTCCGATAAACATTTGTCCGAGGATGCTCCATTAAGTTACCCATAACACAATCAATCGTCGATGTTTATTTTTTAAACGAGTTCACGTTCGTCCGAGTGAATTATTTCGGAGAAACGAATTATTTTTCCGAAACTACTCTTAATTTTCATTTTTACAATAAGACAAATTTAACTTTTACAGTGTGCACGTAAATCATACGCGTACATCACTTCTACGAAAAATGAACGATGATTCGTTTTTCGGTTTATCAGTGTTTGAGAAATGTTTGGACAAGCAAATTAAAGTGGTGGTGTCTTTTTTAATTAAGAACAACGAGTGTATGTAATGAATAACTTAAAATATAGGTCGGACTTTTTCTATCACTGTTGAAAACGAGGACTCTTGAAAATGATTGTCTCGATCGTTTGTTTAATTTTCGACGTTGCTTTTGTAGACGCTAACAAAACAGTTTTTAAAAATTCTTATATCAGCCTACCAAGCGCAGAGTTCCAAAACCAACGATCTCTTCAATTTTTAAATTTGACTTTAAAATATTGAAATGTTGACTTAAGTCAATATTTAAAAAAAAAAATAGCGAATATAATAGACGTCGATATTTATGACACATTGAAGGTTTCGAAAGCAGGCCAAAATTAAATATACAAATGATTCTTAAGATTCAAGGTCACTTAGCTAATTACTTTATTATAGTTACAATAACTTGGGACGATATATCCAATTTTTAACTGTCTTTTCATATTTTCGTTATAGATGGAATAATTTCTTATATATCTGTTAGGGAAGTTTACGTTCTCAGACATTTGTTCACCATTCCTGAGTACTTTCTCTTGGAGAGCATAATACACAGCGATTCTCTTGTCGGTAAATTTCAAAGGAGTGTCGTCACTTTTGTGGTAGCTGTTCCATTTGGTTTTTTTCTTATAAATAGAATCGTATTTGTTACATCATTTATCCTTACCGACCAACCGCTGGTACACAGTCACATCGATCTCTAGATCGACAGATCACTGAAAACAATCTATCGTCGCGATGTTTAGGTGGTGGCACTTCTTTGGAGTCTAGGAAGAATTCCTCAGGGATGAAATTGTAGTAAATTTTAACCGAAGCTGAATTTTAACCCACGAAACAATACCTAGCATTGAACATACGCTTGGATACTTAACTGTTGCTATTAATACTTAATGCTCAATGACTTCGAAATATCCACATCAAGGATCCACATGAAAGTTTGTTCATTCTTCTTTTTTCATTAGAAAAGAAAAGAGAATGTTCCTTGAGGGGATCGTGCACAAAAGTGCGAGGAAAGATTTCAGACTCGGCTCTCGAAGTGTATGGTTACGTTATTTGCCTTCCTTCCATGATAATTATTCTTTGTTCGTCGTTTCTATTTATTATATTCGTTATCCTCCTGTGTTCGCTACGATCGTTCATTCAAATACAGTCTCTCTTTTGTGTGAATATTCTTACGTTAAGCTAAATTAGATTTAACACTTGGTATGTAATTTTAAACGCTTAACATCCAGTACCAGCTGATAGTTTTTGTCAAACTTTTGGAATGTTCAGTGTTTCACTGTTTCTTCCAAGAACAACCCCAAGAAGGAAGATTTTTCTGTAGCGATGTATACTTCTTCTGTTTACTCTGTTCTCGAAATTTCGAGGAGAGGACGCTCGTTGGTTCAAAACCGGCGTTTCTTTGGAATTTCGAAATTTGTAACATTCCTCGAGAACGAATACTCCAAACAATCGCTAATCTGGTGGGAGCCATCTCCTAGCACACCGTCACATTTATGTGTATCGAGTCACGTATAGGCAACATGAGATTCATCCGAACCAACGACGATTGGGCCACGTAACTGGAATATCGCATGATCCCGGAAACATGGCCCAGTCAACAATTGATTTGTCCCTCTTCCGCGGGAAGAGCCGGAATCCCTTCGCGGTAATGAGCTGTCTGGTCGTCGCGTCGCAAATCAATCGAAGTACCAGAATTACCCAGAGAAGACGTCCACAAGCGCGAACTCAAACACGGAACACTTACCACGCGAAGTCCCCCGCAGAGCTATCCTAGCTACCACCGAATTGGCCCTTTGGTTGCGTTGAGAATTAGCTTTAGCGATTCGTCTGGCCCTTCCTCGCTTTCTCGAGCGCTTTTGTTTCAACGCTAAGTTCGAGATGCGCCGCGCGGTTCTGTGCAGTCGTGGTTATATCGCGCTGCTCTCAAGTCCAGTCAAGTTAAGCGTACGCAATTTGTCAAGTCGATAAACTACAATAAAGTTCGCTAATTCCATTTTATTGTGCAACCTAAAATCTTCTGGTCCTGCCACTTATCGGACGTCCGATCTGTGGGGAATTCGGCTCGAAATTCGTCCCGATCAAACTACTGAACCTCGAAATATCCTGTTATCGTTATTTTTGTTTTATTTATTTTTTTTTTTTTTTTTTGGTGTTGGTTTCTGTTGCTTTTTTTAAATTCTACGCCCGTTGTGTCGTCTTCGGACTCTGAACATCAACAGAGAAATATTGAAATGTTGGTAATAGTAATGAAGATTGTATTAAAGATTGTAAAAAAATGATACAAAACTACTTATTTTTCTTAGAAACTGTAATGCAAGTGAAAACTAAGGTTTTTAGGAACTATTGAAAAATAAAGAATATAATATTCTCGTTACAATTGTACGTATCAATAGCGAGAAGTTTATGGAAATAGTAAGATACATAAAAATATTATAGATGTGTTTTGAAAATAATGTGCTGGATTTCTTGATAAAACACGTCACAATATTGTGTATATGCATCTTGATAATATAATGAAATGTAATATTCATAACAGGTACATCGAGCGCTAAAGCGGACAGAGAAGGTTGTTGTCCTGAGGTTTGTAGGGGTTTGAAGAGGTGAGACTGAAGAAAGATGGGTTGATGGCTCTTGACTGGCTGGCACTAGACTCTCTTCATCTTCTTGCTATCCTTCTCACTAAATATGCAGTTCAGTGATTCTGACCTCCACCCTTCTTGCGCTACCATCATTATGTCTACATAATACCCCGATTCGTTGTTATGATATTCTTTGAGAGCTTATTTAAGAACATCATTAACCGTAAACACTTTAAAACAAAATAATTGTTGTAAATCTCGTATCAATATTCCCAATACTTTTGCATATGCGCACACGGTCCAGGGAAAAATTTCAACAGTATGTCAATTTCGCCAATGCTTTTTTATTGTTTAAGATTACATTATTTTCTAATTAAAATATAAAGAACAAGTAATACGAAGATTATATTAATCTTCAAAAAATATGCTTTAAAAATTAGTAACCAAAAATACTTTTCATTAGTTTTCATTCCATTCATTCAGTTTTATTGACGTTTTATTATATAAAAGAAATTAGTTCTTTTGCTAAGTAATAATTCTGATAACAAAAAATGGTATATCCGGGGATTATTAATAATAAAACTAGAACAGATAATGTTATTGTTTATAAAAGAATACATTTTCAATTTATATAAAATATAAAAGAAGGAAATAATACACGTATAATTATAGTAATAAATTTTAGTTATCATTTAAATAAAAAATAATAAGAATATTATTACGATAACAAATAAATGAATGATAATATTACTATAATATTAATTAAATAAATAAATAATCTCGTAATTAATCATTATTTTATATTAGCTAGATCTTCGTGTTATTATCTAGTTCTAAAAGGAGATTCATCGCCATACATCTCATCAGTCGCAGAAAAGTTGCAACAGAAGATTTACCTAGAACATACGTCTACAACCGTAAAACCGCACACAAAACACCGACCACATAAATTAGTCCGCTCGTTCTGTTGAAAATTACAAATTTTCGTAATCCGTCCAATGGACGGACCATCCCTCGCTTACTCACATTTTTTTTGTATCGCGCTTTGTTCGAGCTGGTCCGCGCAGTTCTGTGTCACTGTGGTTATTTCTCGCTGACCGCAAGTCAAGTCAAGTCAAGTGTACGCAAATCACCAAGTCAATAAATTGCAATACAGTCCACTAATTAAGTCATGGCAGTTGAGAGGCCTCAACTGCCCCATTTCATTGTACAACATAAACTCCTGCTCCCGTCACTCGTCACGCATCAGGTCGATGCGGAATTCAACTCGCAAATCGCCCCGCTTAAAAGAACGGACCGAAACACATCGTATTATGGTAAATTATGGTCAATCGGAAATGAAGGAAAGTATACAAAATTTAGATATTTCCTTATTGAACATTAGAATTCATAGTGTGGTATCACACTTCTTCTAAAAGTACATGTTTTTTAAAACATGCCTATTACTGTGAAAAACAAAAGGGCTGAACCTAATTACGTAAACTCTCTTTGTTTACGAGACAATTTATAAATAAAGATGATGTTACTCGTTTTCTATCTTTCAATAGGTTCTCTGTTGTGCTAAAAAAATAATTCATTGACACTACATAAAAATTGTACAATAGGTACTTTGAAGTATCTGGTGTACCATAATACTTTAAATTTAAGAAAACAAAAAACATTCTTCGATATTATCAAAAATGAAAGTGAGGAATTCCAAATAGTGATCAAAATCAGTGATAAAATTCTCAAAACACCAAATTCGCAGAAAAAATCTATTTTGTTGTAATTTTACAAGTGTAGTTCACAATTAGTTTAAATTTGACCTAGACTTTGTATGTTTCGACGTTCTTCAGCTTTCGTCACTCCAATAAGATAACACGTCCACTACTGCGCCTCTTTATACCCGCGGTACTGGCTGTGGACGCTAAGAACAAGACAGACACTGTCTTTGGTACCATTAGAAGTCCCACGAGTAGATTGGAATATTGTGACGCTCTCGGGGGATGGGGGGGGGGCCAGCGCATCCTCCCGAGGGCGTAACCAAGATAAATGCCGCGCCGGTGGTACGGGAGTACCTCGTATTTCCGTACCGCTGGGCGTGGCTACGGGAGCCGTGGGCGGTCGTGAGTCCCAACTCACGCCTTTCGCGGCCTCCACGTAACGGGGCGGCAGGGCATTGTGGCCTTGCTCCGCCGCCGAGGATAAAGGGGCGGAGCAGATCCTCACTCCGCAGTGAGTGGGATGATGTTTTCAGGTCCCGGTGCTCCCCCATAACGTGTAAGGATACGTACGAATACGTATTTTTTTTTCATCTGCTATTCTCCATATCTAGGGGGTGAAATATGTTTCAAAAATACATGCCCATATTTCAAAAGGTGAATCTACATTTTTTCTATGACTTCACTTTTGTCATAAGTTCAATTATGCACATGAAAAGTGTATGCACTTTCTAGAAAAATAAAATCGCGGTTTCTTTTATTCGTATCAATTCGTTGAAACTTACTGCATAAAAAAAGTATTAGGAAAGAATATGTAAAAACCAATGCTTTGTTAAATATCTCACATTTTTTATAAGTCGTGTACTTACATTATTAAAAAAGATTTTCGAACGTTCTGTCTTCTCAGAGTAATAAACATTTTATAGATCGTTTTTTTATGAGTGTCGTAACAGAATTAATGTGGTCTCTGGTTATGTTTAAACAATATAGTTTAAATTATAGTTGTTTCACGTCTTCCACAAAAACTGACACAAATGCACTTTACCTTTAGGATAACACTATAAACAGTAGTCCGAAATGTATTGAATATTTCAATGTCTATAACTGTAAATTTTTCTGTCTACAGAATTTTTCAAAGAATATTCGAATTATTTTCTACTTAGTGTAAAAAAAATTGATCAATTGTAGGCGTTGAACTTTTCTACATGTAAAGTATGTCCAATTGAAAAACGGTACGTACAAAACTTTTTCTATTATAAAATTCTTGGGGCAAAATTTGCACATTCTTTCACTATTTCTCTTGCTGAAGCTTGTGGATGAAATTCAACATAAATTGGTACACATAATTTAATATTATGTTATTAGAATACGTACATATTATTGTACATCCTTATAACGTTCACAGAATGTCTGTTGTAAAATAAATCAATAATTAAGTGAATCTTATTGATTATTGCAGATAAGTGTTTCTGCTTTCAAAGAGTCTAATGTTGTTGATCACTGACATGTCTGACATTTGCAAATGTTAATAATTAATATATAAAATATTTCTCGCAATATGTACGACTTACCAAAATAGTGAGACATTTCCCGAAATATTTCTTTCTTAAACATTGTACTGTAATATTTTTTCTCGCAGATGTTCCAAGGAATTGTTACGAGTAAATAATTATGCAATAACAATTTAAAAAATGGACATTTACATTTTTGGAGTGCATCGTTGCACTTTCTAAAAATAGTAAAATCGTAGAAAAATATAAATTACTATATTATTATACTTTTGCTTCTACAATGTTTTCTATCTCTAACCAAATTTGGGATATAATTTTTTTCAATTATGTAATGCATCCTGTATAGAAAAATAGAGAAATATCTAAGTTTAAGGACTGTTTTCATCTAGAAGAAGCAAATTGTCAACGATACAGAAGATCGCTCGATATTTCTCTCGTAGTCTTCAATAAATCTGCGAAAGTTTCAACAAATTTGGAATTTTCGGGTTGCAAAAGTTTCCTTGTCATTCACTCTCACTGTGTTTATCCTAGTTCTCAGCGTATACAAAGGCGGTCAATTACTGTAATAGTTGACTACTGTAATAGGTCGACTTCTTTATTCAAGATGGCTCTTCCTTTTCCTTCTAATCCTGCAATACCTTCAATCTTGCTACCTTCACAAGAGACTCTCTTTGACAGGACGAAGGGCGTATCCAAAAAAGAGAATAAATTCTGGCGTGCTCGACCCTTACACGTGAATGCTCAAAGAAGGGGCACGCACATGTGTGGAATAAAATGGACCGCATTGTTGAAGGAAATTGCTTTTGCAATCTTCAGTAGGCAACTTCCATTCGGTCGCCTCCTTCACCAACATGTGTTTTGTCTCAGTAAGGGTTACACATACAAGGAAAGAAGAGAGAGATCCCGTTGGCTACTTTTAACCTACGATGATATCCTGTAAGGGCAGAATGTTATCGGAAGGTTCCCTTGGTCGGTGTGGACGCAGAGCTTTAGAAAGAAAGGGATACTATAATAGCAAATGTAACCAATGCAATAGAAGCTATAAGGGATGATGGTAGCAATTGACTTACAATTTGACTTACGATTTGACTTGCGGTTAGACTAATGCGATAGACGTTGTCATTGCGGATTATCAGCCAGATCGATAATTCTCTGAAAGTGAACGTAGTTCTACCATACGAGAAAGATAATTATATCTAATTTTAAATGTATTTTTGGATGTACTTGCTCTCATTCTTTTTCATCTAAAACATTTAAAAAAATTTATTTAAGAAGAGACTTTCATTTCAATTTTGTTTTACTACGATGCGCAAACAGAGCAAAACTCTTCAAAAGACAAAACTTAATAGAAAATTAAAAAAAAAAAAATTAATTATTTATCGTTACGAATTGTATACATTTATTTCTCATATTGCACCACTCGAATAAGTAAATTATTAAGAGTGGTAACATGGATTAAGTTTGTGACATTTATAGAATATAATTTCGTTTTTTAGTAATAAGAATTTGTATTTGCACATTTATTTTTTATCATTTTAATATACATTATTTGTTTAATCTTGCTTATTAGTCTATCTGTCATCTTGTTTGCAATGTTTATTTAGCGAACAGTTCAATATTTATTTATTTGTGGTGAAATATTTCATTCTGTAATTCAAATTCTCACATTTTTTCAACGAATAACGAACGTTGGGTTTTCGAGAACAAAATATTTCATTTTCCTTCAAATAAGCCTCGTTTTCTTCCAGCACTTCTTTCTTTTAATTTCCCTTTCCTTGATTATCCTGATAAGTATTCAAATAAGTATTTTCTAGATAATTTTTTTGAAAAATCTTTCTCTTCGTAGGAAATAAAATGGTTCAACGTATTTCCCTTGACTAAGAATTATACTCGTTACAAGCTAATGATAAGTGAACTTCCACTAAATGAATGTCATAGCGGTACTACTTGTAACATAGTTAATTAATAGCTAATTTAGCACAATCATTCATTTGTAATCTAAGGGTACTTGTCCAACTCAAGCTACGACCATCTTGATGTGATCAGTTTCGAGACACTATTATGGACTTTCAAACAACCACCAGCCCACTTCAACCTAGTACTACCCGTCTCTAACTTATCTAGTCCTGGTTTCCGCATAGAATTCTTTTTCAGCATAAGACTTACTACATTCTATACCTGCAAAGTCTACACTCGACTTGGGTCCCGGGCTGGCGGCGGGAGCGACCTGGGGCGGGTCGTGGGAAGCCCCACCCCCCTCTAATACTAGTAGGCGGAGACACGTTGGCCTCGCGCGCCCGTCTCTGCCTCACTCGGGAGATTGGTGACCCCACCATGAGGAGAAGCTCTTCTCACGGGGAGGGCTGGCGAATACACATTAAACACCGAGCCGACAGTGGACGGGGGCATTTTTATGGGGACTGCGGGCGATCGTAAGATTGGGACTCATGAGGGCGCGGCGATCGCGCTTCACTTTAATGTTTTTAGTTTCTGATGCCCCCCTCAGTATGTGCTGGGATGGCCACTGTGGTAGGTTTTAGCGAATAGATACTGCATCCTGTGTTTCCGGCTGCGGGGAATTCCCCCTCTCCAATATCGCCCCAAGGAGTCGGGGGAGTCTTGAAAATTTCCCTGATTTAAAAAAAAAGGCATGTTATGTCTGAATAAAGGATTCACATTGAAATGCCACATGAAAAAGAAGAGACAGTAAGTTGACCACAAAATAAAGATCTTGTATTGGAAATCTTTCTCTGGGGAAAGGGCCTATCGAGGGATGGGGAAGATTCCGTAGGTCTCCATCAACCGGGCTAAGGCTCAGACCTGGAAGGAACTTCTCCAGACCCTCGAACAGGATCAATGCGAGTGCCCATTCAAGGTGATGTTAAACAAATTCCGGTCATGGGCGCAGTCGATCACCGAGGGTCTTGTCTACCGGTTACTCAGGGACGTGATCAACATCTTCTTCCCCATAGTGTGGAGGATGAGCCATGTTCCCCGATGAATCCCAACACCTGGTCTGCCGAGTTGGAGGTCAGTATAGAGGGTCACGCAACTGGCCGCGGTCATTCGGAAGCTCAGGATGAAAAACACCGCTCCAAGCCCGGATGGTGCACCCGGCTGAGTCTAGATCCTGGTCGAGGACGTCCTCAGTGACGGTCTTTGACAGATTTTTGACCACTGCCTGAAAACTGATCAATGTCTCTCCATTTGGAATGTGCCGGAACTGTTTTTCTCCGGAAGGAAGGAAGGCCCAAGGCGGTGATGGTGGAACGGAGTCGTTGAACGAAACACCACAGAAAGACGGACGTGTACTCCGTGCGGCATGAAGAATAGGAGTTGGGTTGCAGCAGGAAGTCATGCTGACGTGTTTTCCGGTGCCCTCCCTAGACCTTGCGCGTGGTAGGCAACCGTGGTTGTTTTAATGGATAGGCCACGCGTCCTGTTAAAGTCGGATACGGAGAATCCTACACATCTTCCGACCCTACTCTAGGGTGTCAGCATCTTTCAATGATTTTCTCATTGTTTTATTTGCGTTTTGGTGACAAATGGCAAGGGGCAGGAATAAAGAAATGAAGTTTCAGGCTGTTGTGTCGGCGCTGAATGATTGCACGATTACTTTATTCGGCTAATTGGTTTGTCTCGACGAGACTTCACAAATTTTGAATCGAATTTACTGATTGAACTGTACAATATGACAATGTTGAATGTAACGGAGATAAGTGAACTCGACCACGCAGGACTATTCGTGAGTGTACGAAAGATGCTGTCCAATAGATGAATTGCGAGGTGTCCTCTTGATACCCATGTGATGCTTCGAAGTCTCCGCGGGCGATTGCTGCTACCCTGGCTAAGTTCTGCGTGCAACTACTTACTCGAAACTTTACTTGTTGATTATTGATTGCCACTGACTATTGAGACTGTAATAGGACCATTCGTGACCACGTGAGGAATTGTCTTCGTTGCACGGATTATTGACCCAGAACGCCCTTGAAGTTGACCTCTAGCAGTCATTGAATCGTTGCTTGATGGCGGAGCACTTGCCTTCTGTGTGAAATAGGATAGTCATTCGCAAAGAAAAGGACAGCTCTCCGAACTCTCTCTCTGCATACTAGCTTATACGTCTCATCGACAACGCGGACAAGATATTCGAGAGAATATTGGCTGCCCACATCGTCAATGTGGAGTAACTCTGATCTGGCTGTGTGTCATTTCGGGTTTCAGGACTTGACCTCCTCTCAAATGAAATATTTGAGACTGATCTTCGATAAGTGCCTGCGTTTGAAGAGGCATTTCGGCTACTTAGTCCCAAGGTTGGAGAGTAATAATGGAAGGAGGTAAATATTGAGTGTAATTGTTATTTACAGGTTAACAATCACCGTTTCCATGTTTGGAGCTTGGATCTTCGTCTCAGAACCTTTGAATAAACGCGTGATGAAGGCAAGTTGATCTTCGAGTAAAAATTTTGAGCAAGATGCAAATGCTTACAGATGGAAACCTTATTCGCCGTTGAAGGTATAAATTTTACTGTTTAATAAATATCCGCGTTTAACGGATGAGGGCGCCATTGACTCAAAATTCATATCTCATCGTGGATATACGACACTATGTTCCCAACGTTTGTCAAAATTTCAGCTGGGCTTATCGAACAGTTTTATTTTGGTAATTGTCTAAACTGGACAAGTTTGTGTTTGTCTCCAACCATAAAAAAAGAGCAATATCATTTAGTGATTCGATTCCTTTTTTGGGCGAAAAGACGTCTGAGGAAATTAAAGTGAAGTTACATGATGTTTATAAGGACAATGTACTTTCGATGACCAGCATCAGATATTGATTTAATGGATTTAAGCGTGAACGAACATTCGTTTTTGATGAAGGGCACCTGGGTTGTCCGATTGAAGTGACTACAGAGGATATGGTCGATAAAATCCATGATATCGTGTTAGCAGACCGCTGGATGAAGGTCAGAGAGATTGCTGACATTGTAAACATATCAATTGAACTCGTGCAAAATATTCTACGTGAAAAATTGAACATAAAAAAGCTATCAGCGAGTGGATATCACGTTTGCTTACAGTGGAACAAAAACGAAATGCCACAACGAAACTGGTCGAATTACGTCACGAATTGCTGCCTCGTGCACCTTATTCTCTAGATTTAGCCCTGTGGGATTTCTTTTTGTTCCCAAACCTGAAAAAATGGCATCACGAAACGAGGTTCGTGTCAAACTATGAGGTTATTCCTGAGATAGAGGCCTACTTAGTAGAGTTTGACAAAATCTATTGTTTAGATAGGTTAAAAGAGTTTCAATCTCGCTTTTTATCTCGTATCGAGATAAATCTTTTATCTCGTATCGAGATAAATCTTTTATCTCGATACGAGATAAATAAAGATTAAAAAAGTAACAAGAATGCGGCGGATACTTATCATAACGCCTTTGTAGGACGATTATGATGGCAGTTGGTGGCTCTGTTTTGCGGGATAATAATTCGACTTGTGTGAATTGTAGTTAACCAAATTACTCATCGTCATAGATAGATAGTAGAGGGTCAGAAAAGCTTCGTATCGACCAATGTTGATATATGAGCTGTAGAAACTAATATCGTACTAATAGTTCATATTCTTTGCGAATGCCCAGATTAAGTACATATTTATCTTAGCCAATGCGGTCCGTGCTTATACATACTGTATATTATGAAAGTAATAATTCTAGTCTAAGGGGTGATCTTATATTCTTCCAATAACAATTTTATATCATTAAACTTATAATATCAGGAAAATGTAATGACGTTACGAATTGATTGTCATGTACGCCATGTGTACTGTACAATTATTATTTCGAAAAAATTGAACACAATAGCAGTAATGACAATAAAACAAAAAAATTTAATTTGTTACACGTGATTGAATTGAACGAAATGAATGTAACTCTCGTAAAATGAGCAAAATATAGAAATTGAATAATATATTCTGTACTACAAAAAGAGTAACTACGATACACACCGACATTTACAATAAGTAATGTTTATCAATATTTTTGAGACGATTGAAATGTAAACTTTCTATCTCTCGAAAAGAAAATAAACGGATTTACACAACTGTAACAATGAAAGATTCGTATATTCCGTCCGGGGGTAAGTAAGGATAAATACGTTAAATTTCCAAAAATAAAATTTTATTTGTATTTTAAATAACGAAGAAATTTTATAACTTGGTCGTGTCAGGTACTTTTGGATTATTCTCCGTTACAAGATTACAAGTATATAGTATATATATCGAAAAGTATAAATCGAAGTATCGAAAAGTTATATTTAAACGCATAATACATCCACTTTCGTGTAGATTTATTGTTCGCATATTATCAAATTCGAGGACTCGAACGACCATTGATTTCGCCCTGATGGAGCACGGGGAGAGTGGTGAGGTCGAGGTTGAAGAAACTTGTAGACCGGTACTTTGTGGTCAATTGATCGGTACGTTAGATCAGGAGTCGTCCAGTTTGTTAAATTTGAACGACGTTAAGCAAAAACAAATGATAGCATACCGAATTGATTTTTCACTGAGTTAATCGCAAATTCTGGGTCCGCCAGCTTAGAACAGACTGAGAAGTGCACGAACGAGCGTGCAAAAAGCGTGAGAGAGCAAAAGAGTGCTTGTCTGCCAGACGAGACTAAGCTGCTCTGTTCACGGTGCCGTGGTCGTTCGGTGCGGTTGAGATTGTTTGCAACTCTTTTCCTGTTCTGAGTGGGGCTCAGATTTGAGATAGTTTGGAAACGTTGCGAGACAGCGTGTTGGAAACGCGAGACCGAGACGTTGCTGGAAACGGTGACGCGATAATACGTGATTGGTTACCGGTGCAAAGTTTTTCATCGCGAAGCAGGTGCGCGTTGTTCGCTGTTTCGATACGAAGTCGAACAAACAATGACAAATACACAAATACGAACTATACATATTAGTACGTACAAGGGTCAACGAGTGTATGCGATGTACACGACAAAGGCATCTAGCGGTTACGTTTTAACGGATGTTTCTCGAATATACGGTGGAATGCTTTCGTGATGTCATCGCTTTCGTACCGTACTTTTGCTTATAACCCTCCCGTGTTGGGTTTTTGCGCGATTGCTAACGCTTAGCTACGTTTGTCGCGAAGTAACGGTTGTCGAATGGTTTGATAACGGAGCACGGGGAGAACGCTGTATTTTAACCAAACTAGAATCAAACGTACGAGAACCGAACACGTATCGATAAGAAAAATATTTAGAAGCACTGTCCTTCTATTCGCTTATTAAAGGAATAAAATCAGTTTCAGATAAGTATGTATTATATCAACTACTTGAGCACGTTGAGTGAATTGAAATATGGATAGAAACATTCACCAATTTTAATATAGAATCATATCGAGAAACATTTCAACGCGATTGCTAAATATCTCTCACTTTCGTAACTTACAGCGTACACGTAACTTCCATTCGTTTAATTTCATTCGTCTAATCTACCTAATCGTGCGACGATGTAACCAAGAATGGTGATTAACATAGAACAACGTCTCGTTATTAGGGAATGAAAATTCTAAATACAATTTTCGGTGGTGGAAATACGTAGAATCTTAAAGACACAAATGCCCTGTAATTTCTTCTTAATCTAATTATCTTTCTTTGCATTTGTTAGTGGAAACAAAGAGCAGGTTCCTTTGCGAAGCCAGATACCGGGCCGAGAAGAACAACGCAATTACTCGAACGATGAACGAAAAAAAAAAGAAAAAAGGAAGAAGAAACGAGCTTAATCGAAATAGGCATAAGGACGATCGAAAGAAGAAACAGAGGATACACAGTGAACGTCCGAAGCAGAGATCGGGGAATCTTCAGGAGTGGAGGCCACGAGCTTCTGAGACTTTTCCTCCGACAATGGTCGGAGTTTGCGCGAGGCGAAGGACGTAGGCTCGAGGTGGTGCGGAGGAAAGCGTGCACCGGCTGGAGGGATGGAAAGAGAAGCCTGGAAAGAGAAATGCGACTGCGGAAAGCCTGGGGAAAGAGGGAGACAGTGAACGGTGGGACGAAGGTTTCGGGGGTGGTCGGGTTGCCATGGCAGCTACCCTGGCCGGGTAGCAGACCCCAGTCTTGCCGCGGCAGTCGCCGAGTGCGTAATGGCTTCGTTCTTTGTCTCGTTTCTTTCGTAACATTCGACGACTGTGATATATGCCCGTTCTCCTTGGCTGATTAAGTTGGTGATTAGTCTGGTGATTAACGGACCGACAAGAGTGCAATGGCCCATGGATAAACAGGATACACGGAATACGATACGCGACTGCTACTCATCCCGCAGAATGTAATTCTTTCGTTGTTTTCGCAGAAGTGATCGCCACGCGTGAATTGATCTATGCCAGATGGGCTACGATCCATAGATCCGATGAAAATCATTGATCCCCACTATTTTATCCGACTACACGATTCCGTTGTTTGTCGATAATCCACGACGCTTTGACCGTGACATTTTTCGTTTCCGTTCATATCGCCGTTCATTGTGTAGAGACTAACGAGCGAACGTCTTCATCGGTCTGCTCTATGGTTTCAGGCTTGTAGAAAAGTTAGGGAGAAGATTGCGGGTAGAATCGTAAAGTGGTGTAACGCGTTGCTGTGGAAAGCTCTCTAAGTGTCTGAAACTTACTGATTAAGAGGGTAAGGAACGGGGAAATAGAAGCTCCGTGCTATGAAATTCTAGGACAATACATTTTAAAGCTGTATTAAAGGTTCTGTAATGAAATATCTGGCAATGTCTTAATGCAGTTGTCTCGCACAGTTATCGGAACAAATACATTTCGCGTGTTATTGCATATAACATATTGTTACTTCGCCAAGATCATTTATCGGGACACTCAAACATTGCCAACTGTAAAGTATATGAAATTTTTGTTTTTTTTTTCTCTTCAACCGAACACCAATTTAACAACAGAAAGGAAACGAACACTTTCATTCGCTGATTTTCAATGGTATACGTTTTGTGTCATATCACGTTCTGTGCAACTTAACAACGAGGTTGTAAAATGATCGTACTGTAAAGAATCAACGAAATTCATTTAACTTGAAACTCTCTAACGATGAAGACTGTCGCCGAGATGTCATTTCCTGCAACGAATCTCATCTATTGTCAAAGTTGAACGTGTGCGGTTTAATTCTTGATTTAACGAAGCATTTATCAATTGAACTAGCTAATTTATTCTAAGTAAAAGATAGTTGTAATTCTTATGTTAATCTCTGCAAAGAGTGATGCGAGAAACGTTTGGTAGCGAAACGTTCGCGTTGAAAGGAAATTTTCCAGATTTCTTCTTTACTTATGGCGGTACAGTCTATTTCAAGGCAAGTGTAAAAATCATTGATAAACTGCTGAAGAAGTAATCTTTCCAAGTGCTTACGTGGCCCAATTCGAAGTTCCGTTACCATTATAATAAAATCGCAAACTTTGCTCCGTGTGTTTTAATTAATTTATGGAAAAATTTTAGTACCCAATTGTAAAGGTACAGCCGAATGCTGTTGTTGAAACCTAAATTCGATAAGAAGTTATGTTCGTGAAATTAAAACGATTATAGCAAGGTTAGAAGTCAGTCGCGTCGATGTTACATATATACCACATTGACGTATTCGTTGTAAAAGTTGTGGGATTGAAAAGAATAAAGAATAATAAATAATTACTCAACTCTGTGATTTACTTATAACGGTGGTGAAACTTTGATGTGTCGTAACTGTGTAAGCATTGAAAACAGAACGTGCGATTTTATTCAAAATAATGTTGAAAATTAATACAAATCTTACTCTCAGTATATATCTTATACTATTATTTTTACTCGGTAAAGAAGGAATAAAATGTCCAACGTTCGTTCTGTGTCTACCTCTATAAAAATTCTAAGCATCGGTGTTTAAACAATAGTAAAGAGAAGGGAATACAAGGAGCATGTTTAGTAGCCTCTCGTTCATTAAGGGCCACATGAATTTCAAAAATATTTGGAGTAAATGTATCGAGTTACTTTCCTGCACCGGAATTACAAGTAAATCTTCACGCTGCGAATAAATAAATGATTTTTTCTTTCAGCAATTCGATTCAAGCGAACAATTTCCAACTAGTCGGCTCTGATATACTCTGATATCGGTTTTGTTAAATCACAGTGGCTCGTTTCACTCCTACGAGCCGCAACAAACAATTTTTACGTTGTCATATTGTCTTTGCTTCTGTACACGACTTTACGCCGCTTTCGTGTTCGTTCATAAAAATCTGCGAAGCGAACACGTCGCGAAGATCGTCATGCAATCCGGTTAGTAAAGGTTTTCTTGTCGAGAGATAAAGACAGGGATGTACTTTTAAGAATTGCAATGGACTCTCCCGTCTCGAAAACTATTACAGTTTTCCGATAATTTTTCGTTTTCATCATGTTTCTTCTGTGAGAAGATGTCATTTCGCACTCCGAAGCACGGAGTAATATTAAAGTAGCGGTGTTGTAAAACGCCAACGCCCTTTAAATTAATTAGAATTCGTATCGTCTAACATTTAAAAATAACAAATTCGTACTTATTAAAAAGCCATTGATGCAATCTTCGTACCACGAATTATCCGAATACTGCGAGAGTGATTAATAAATTACTTTAGTTTCCAGATTCGGCAAAAGTTATGCACTTAAATATAGAGAATGCTGCAGTATTTGAATTTCGTATCCTGTCAAAGGCCTTTAATTAAAAACCACATTGAAAAGCTGAGCCCAGTTCGAATGAAATTGTTTCTGAATTTATATGCTTCATTAACTCGATTAGAACAAATAAGATCGAGAAGTACACTTCGAAACAACAATCACGTTGAATATATAATATTGATTGAATCTTGAATATATTTTTGAAGATAGCTATTCGAGAAACCAGAGTTAAAAGTTTTATACTGCCTACAATCGTCTATTTATTACAGAAATAGTGCAGGTTCACAGTTATTGTTAGCAAAGAATTGACACAATAAACGAACATATAATCTATAGAGAAATTAATTCATTAATAAATCACTGCATTTTAAATAAAATTTTCCTCTATTCTCAATTTTACGCGACAATCTCTTTCAGTTCATCCACCAAAGTTCTCACGGACTATAACCAAAATAACTGAACAAGACATTAGTTACAAAACTCATCAGAATTCTAACATTTCAACAACGAATGTTGCTATTTTCACACGATTTTTCTTCCCTCTATCGTACTGGTCTGTTTCAAAAAAAAAATTCCAAAGGTCGTCATTGTACTCGGATACCTCAAACAGAGAATAATTTTCAACAACTCGTCGGTATCGTTTTCTTTGTTATCGTAACCAGTTGCTTCGCGCAATGTTTTGTTTTGTTTTTTTTTTCTTCAGCTCCTCCTCAACTCCTTCTTCAGCTCTGTCCTTCGAGAATAGCTACAGAAATTCCTTGTCTGAGGATGCACTGGTGCTGCCTTCCTGACAGATCTTGTCTCATCCTCGAGGAGACGGAAAGAGCATACGTTTCTATCAGACATTCAATAGCCGCGAGCTGATCGTAATTCTTTCTCTGGGTTAAATATTTTTTGTCCGGACTCTTGGCGAGGATTTTCTTTCGATGATCGGCTCAAACTGGATATCACGAACGTCGACCCTGAAATACATGGAAGAACTTTGAGACATCGGTTGCCCTAGATACACGTCTTGTATCGCTCGTCGAAAGCGCGTGAAATCGGTAAATTGGCTAGTAATGGATTGATCGATCTTTGATAAACGAACGGTTTTTCTTTATTATCTTGATAAATGAAACGTTTCCGTGACGATGGAAATAAACATCGTTCCTTAAGGAAAATGGAAAGCAAAGAATAACTTCAAGCAGGGCTACTTACTGATCCTAATCAGTAGCATGCACAGTGTTGTTGTGCAGGCTGTTCACAGTACAAGGGCGATTAATCAACAGATTGGTATTCTGATAGATTAGTCGAAAGTTACAATTTTATTTCAATATTCCAATTTTTTTTTTATTCGAGTAGTTTCTCCAAGCTCAGAATCGTTCAAAATTACTTACAATCCATCGTGTCACAGGAACGTCTAATACATTTATCTGTACTGTATATAGGAAATATGTATAGTTAGTACAACAGTCGTGAATTAATTAAGAACTTTGTGACAAAAAAAAAGCCCGAGTAATGAGAATTAAAAAAATTAATCGGTTATCTAGTCATATTTCTTTCTTTTCTTCTTGTAAGAAATTGTACCATGTAATTACTACAATATGACAGATATTATACGATTCTAGAAATTTATTCTTCTATTTAGTTACTGCTAAATAATAGGGGGCGGTTTTATGAAAGATGAGACAAGGGTGTTGCATTTCCACGTGGGGGTTCTGATTTTAGCTTGAAAGCGTGTATAATACATCGTAGAAAGTAATGGGTATATTTGATCCTTGGAAACATTGCGATCAATGTTGAAGTTTGATTAGGATCAAATTTGTGTTAAAGACGGAAGCTAGTGACGCGGACAATCCAGTCATACCCTGGATATTATGACTTCTAGTTACAAATATAATTAAATTTCTGGAATTTTTAAGAAGTATTCACTTTTGGATGAATACTAATTTATTAATGGATTAATCAATCTTGATAAACGATCGGTTTTTCTTTATTATCTTGATAAATAAAACGTTTCCGTGACGATGAAAATAAACGTCATTTTTTAAGGAAAATGGAAAGCAAAGAATAACTTCAAGCAGGGCTACTTACTGATCCTAATTAACTCTTACTCAATTGACCTACGCATATTATGAATGCGTATAGTGAAAAAGACATTATTTTGTTTAATATTCACTGAATGAAATTCATACTAAGTATAATCTGTGAGTGTTGAAAATGATTTCAACGTTAAAAAAGAACATAAATATCAGTGTAAAGTTGTTTTTAAACTACAGTAACATTGAATACATGTTTAATAGTAGGAATGTTCAAGGATAGTTAAGAAGGTCATTAGCAACAGATCATAATTCTTTTTCAGTTTCAGATAGAAAAACGTATTGGAGAAAAGATTTCAATTATTTAGAAAAGTTCAATTTTCTGTTACTGTATTTTTTTCTCAATGCAATAATGCACCTGCAGAACAAAATTTAATTTTTCTCCTAAGAATAAAATCGAACACTGTTTTATATAAAATAATTGGTCTCGTCATTCTGTGTGTAAAAGTATTTTTCTGAAGGCATCCAAAAGTGAATACTTCCTAAAAATTCCAGAAATTTAATTATATTTGTCTATTTATGCAATAATTTTATGTTAATATATCGATATAATCCACTTCTAGTATAATAATGTAATAGTGATCTATTTTGGTAGATTCCATCAGCAGCGTAGAGCAAAATGCCATTTTTAGGAAATAAAATATTATAAATATTTATAAAATTAAAACGATTAACTTTATAAACAGCTGAATGAAACCTTAATAAATATTAATTATAAGATTTGATTTCTTTTAATTGCTAGGCAATTTATGATATAATAATTAATATGGTTAACTGTATAATAATTTTACTTAACTTTATGCGATATTTAAAACTAAAAATAACGGGCTTGCACTACGTGACTCTTAATTACAACTTTAAACATGTTTTTCCACACATCTCATAAAACATTCACTTCTCAATGGTCATAGCGTAATATTGTCACTAGCAATAATTTAACAAAAATATATTTCACAAAAATGTAGTAATAAAAATGATCTGAAAACTTCTTTTTTGGCTGCAAGGAGAAAACAGAAAATGTTCATAGTTTAGTTAGAATAAGTTATGGTGATTTCTTGTTAAATGAAGAACTTTTCTAAACAATTAAGCCAAGATTAAAAATAGAAGAAAACAAACAATGAATTGCCATTATATTGTAGACAGTTTCTCACGTTATTTATGTTTTCTTTAGTAATATTAAATTATTTAGAAATAATATTTGCAAATCAGACTTAATTCACTCTACTAAGTTATAAGTTATAAATATACTTCATATGTATATATTTTTCTTCAAAAAGCTACAAAAGAAAAACTAGTGGATAAAAGCAAAAAAAAAAAAAACCAAGTAGCTAAGGTTTTTGTTTAATTTTCTCGTGGATGGTTTAAAAAATAAAATGTATTCGTTTGCTTTTATGTAAGTCGATAACTATGTATAATATCGTAGAATAATAATAGAAAAATATTTAAAAATTGTTATAATAAAGTAATTTTCTGAAATAAAATATAAAGTATTTCATAGAAAATTAATTTTCTAATAAATAAGTATTAACCGTATATATGCAAACTAATAAAAAGAATACCTTATACAAAAAAAAAAATATGTTTTACTGAAAAATAAGTTTTTAGATCACATTTATTATCGCAACTTTTTGTCGATCAAAAACCCAAATATTTTTATTGAACATTCATTTTGTCAAGCTATCCGAAACAGCAATATGATCATCATGCTATACAAGATTCAATGTAAGAAGAATACTATAGAGAAACTATAGTCATAAAAATGTAGATCATATTGAATCGTATAACATTTCTCTGTACTGATTTTCTATACAACATTCAGTTACAAAAGTAAAACAATCTGGCCCAGTTTTCAGAAGCACTCTATACAAATTGTATGAACATAGATACCTCCGGTGTACTTCTTCTAGCTTTGTTCTCGTTTAGAGCGTGCATTTCCATAGAAAAAAGGAGGACAAAGTTGATTACGTAAAATATTCACAAATCCTATTTTATGTTGTCTGAGTAGTGAAACAAATACTAAAGAAATTCCTAGTCACAAAACAAAGACACTGCACGGAACCTTTATTATGGGGAGTAGGATGTCCATATAGTCGATTTCTTGGGATAAACGACTGAGTAGGTTCCAAAGTAAAGGAAGGTTAGTTTGTAAAGTACTAAGTCAAGGATTGGATAAATGTTCCCTTGTGTTATGATTTCTACAATTGAATTATCGTAATTCACTAATGACACCTTTTATGCAATCACATTTTCTGTATTAAAACTCAATAATTATAATATAATAATAACTATACACTATTAGGTAAATTTGATTGTATGCACGAAATTGATGTGTTCGATTTTCAAATAATGATCATTTTATAGGTTAATGATTTTGGTTCGGATTCGAGATTTATTATGGATGAATAATTAACTTGACGTGAATGTCGATAAGTTTCAGCTTCGACGATGGTGTTGAAGTTTGTTGATGTATTCAATTGATAAATCGGAATCGTACGAAAACTAGTTATTGGTCGAAATATTGTAGGCAATTCAACAAGAAAGTGACTCTTTTGAGAAACCTAGACTAGGTCTATTGTTTTACGTTTTTCCCAATTGGAAGCTTAGCCACCAAATATTGGAACAATTACGATCTAGTTGGCCAGTTTTGAAACATTTTCAAAAATCTGCATACCCCACGTTAAATTGCATCTCAACGTATTTATTGTATATTATTCTCTGAATAAAATAATTATATTTTCTCAATCTCTCTGAGTTGTTGGTTTACATATTTTAGTGACATGACTATTTCAGTAGTGCTGTATTCTTCTTCTGCTTTCTACCATCCAAAACCTATTGTTGGAGCAGTGTGAAGTAAAAGATGGCAGTTACTTGGAGCTAAATCTGAACTATACACAGGATGATCCGATATCTCCCGTTTAAAATGTTGAAGCAGATCATTGATTCTCTGATGTGATCGCGAATTCTATCGTTGCATCTCACTTTGTCGTGTTTTGTTTCGTTCGCGTTCTGTTGTCACACGGTGGACTTTGACGTGTGCCAAACTTAACCATAGTGACAATGTATGCATCGCCTTTCGCTGACCTGAAGTCTCACGGGACAGGAGCGAAGAGAGATCAGATCGTCCATCCCCACCTGAGCTGCACGTTCTGAACCTAAGCTACGCACCCTGCCATAGTAGTAAGAATAGATTTCAATTGCATGCCTATCTCAATATGTATATAAATACAAAGCTTGGTGGGTATAAACTACCGAGGTTTCGTTTACGCTTATATTTAATGCATAAAACGTCTGTTTCATCTCATAAGAGTTATTTAATCTAAAAAAAATATTATATAATATTCACAGTTTTTCCATAGGTGAAATAATAAAGATGATTTTGAAATATAATTAATTCTTCTTAATGGAATCAAATATTCTGTACGACACGATTCAACTTAGCCCCAGTCGTTCTCCACGAAAAAAAAGTATCGTAGGAATTTATTTAGCGGTGATTATGAAATAAAGGTGAATGAAGTTTTAGGATACACGTGTATTGAATGAGGTAGTAGTAGGAACAAAACATTAACAAAGCACACAAATTATAACTATGCTGACTACGCTATTCTTATTTCACGTGACACGATCACGTGAAATGTTCTCTCGCACCTTATATTCTTACATGCATTCATTCCCTTTCATTCTAATCCTTAATTTTTCTCACTCCATCTGGTTACGTTCGCCCAAAATTTCACAGTCCGGCGCCATCTCAATTGCTCGTCTTTCACGCCTCGAAAACACTTCACTCGCTCGTCTATTCCAAACACTTCAGATTTTCTCCGATCCACACGCAATTCCTTTCATTCTCACACATTACCACGGTATTAAGCCACGTTTCCCAAAAGAACAATGGCACTTCCAAAGATATTAAAATTTAACATTGCTATTACCGCATGTAAGAAATACAGAGCGAACAGACTAATAAAAGTCAGGAAATTAAGTCTTTTCTTAAAGAAAAATGTACATCTTTTTAAGAAAGCAATCAATACATTTATCAACACACATATCTAAATTTGTAGCTGACCAGATGATTAAATTTGTCTGAAACATTTTTTCATCCGACTAAAGTACCTGAGAAATCGTGACAGTTATGTCACCACTATATGTAAATTCCTTCGAAATGAGTAAAAATTCATTTTTATTTATTTCTAAACTAAATTTTTATTAAATTATATTTGTTCCTGAAGACAATTTTACTTATATCTACTGATGATTTCATAATCCGTGCTTTCCTAGCATATTGTAAAAATGAGCAAAAAATATTGTCTTCTATTAGATACAGTTATTGTATAATAGTAATATGTTAAAATTACGCCAATGGGGCTCTGCCTGCCACGTGTTTCTCATTATCTCTCTCTATCTCACTACCTTGTCGTCACTCAGTCCACATGTGTCTTTGACACTGTCTCGACGAATGGCGAACTAGAATCAAACGTGTGTGTTAGAATAGGTGTACTCCTTCCACTTTTCTCGCATTCCTGCCACGAGCTTCAAATCAGTGGCAAAGAATACATATATGTAATAGGTTGCTCGATAAGTTTTGTTGTTCGATAAGAAATGGAGCTATTAGGTTCGTCGTTTCATTTTTCTAAAGATGGTACTACTGTGACTCATTCGTATATTTACAGTTGTTCGAAGTTGAAGTGTTGTAATATGATTTTGCAATGGAAAATTCTCCTTTCTTTTGTAACATTTTACCTTGTTGGACAACGGTCAATCCCTGACGCGGTAATGATATCAATAACGTCAACTGAGCGAATTAAAAAAAATTCAATTCATTGGTCAATTGATCGAAAATATCATTAATCAATGCTTAAGACTGTTTTATAGATCAATTCAGACGTGTCTGTATTATAAATTCAAAATAAATACATCGTTGATAAAAAATACATTTCTTTTACCATCTGAAATATACTTTGAAACGCAAAATAAACTTTAAACGTAACTGAAAATCTATAAATAAGACAGATAACCAAAGTTCAATATTATATTTCTTGCTCAAATCAAATAAATCTTATACGAACTATCATCTGTCAAATCTTATATGAACTATCAGCTATCAAATAAATTTTATACGAACAACATTTTGCTACGTTTAATAGTTTTAGAAATAATTACTGACTCGCAAATTCGTTTACTTAAAGTTGATGTATTTATTAATTCAGAAAATGTAATCTCATTTTTGTTCTAATGTTACAAAAATTTGGTATCTAGCTTTCGTGAATAAAATTCGAAAGGTTTAGGTTGCTGAAACAATCACGCGTTCAGATTTAGACTTAGGGTCACAGTTTATTTCATCGCAGCGTGCATTCGCGTTTTGTGAGAATATCGAATGTGGTGGAGCTTCTCGAAACTTTTCTCCAAAAACTCTTCTCTCTTTACTTTCTAAAGTTACCTTTATATACACACAAGGAAGTTTCCCTTTCCACTATGATTTCTCTCACCCTCGTCTATTCCTTGTGTCTTTAGTGTGCTTCCTCGAGAACAGAAAGGTGCTAACGTGGGGAAATCGAAAGTTTAGCAACGCAGCGGAATTTCCTTCAAGCTCGTTACCCACAATGCATCTGTCGTAGTCCTCTTCCAGAAATCTTCGATTTATAACACCTGCAATTAACTATTGAGGCAACGACGGGAAAATCCATGAACCAAACTTGGAAGAAAGTTCGCAAAAATATACTTCCCGAAAAGTAGCTTTCGTTGACGTGGGAGTCATAAACTCTGCTGGTCGTTTTCACGTCAGATGCTTCGGAACCTACCTACGACCAGCCGCTAGAAATTTATTTTAATACCGAAATAATACAAAAACTGAAACTAAAATTTGTAAATAATTATGTGATTTAATTTATTCTAGTTTTCAGTTCATATTTCGTGTAACCACCTTTCGCTTTTAGGACAATAATTATTATTTTCCGTATGGTGTTTACCAACGTTTCATTGAGTTGTTCGGAAAGTTCGTATCGATTTTCGGTAGGTGACATTAATACAGATTTGAATATATCGGAATGATTGAAAACCATCGACACGCGTACATACTTCAAAAGATGATATTTCAGGAATCTTTAGGAAATACGTTTCGTTAAGATACATTAATTTTCGTAAGTTTTATACGCTTTTAAATATGAAAAGAAACAAAGTGTATTACAGGCATTCGATACTTTTTCTTTACCAGAAGCCACACAAACAGCAAAAGAATATGTACTGTTTATGGTGAAGATGCTGTAGCTGAAAGAACTGTGAAAGTGATTCTCTAGCTTCAAAGCTGGTGATTTCAATTTTGATGATCAAGAACGCCCGGCTGGACCCACTATCACCGATGAAGATCAGATCATATCACTGATCGAGAATAATCCACGCTATACGACACGTGAATTAACAGACACGTTAAAAATATCAAAAACCACCATCCAGGAGCTTTCTGTGAAGCTTGGATACGTAAACCCTTTTTGTGTATGAATTCCTTACAATTTAACGGAAGAAAATCGAATGGAACGCATTTCTATTTGCAACTCGCTCTATAAACGCCACAAAGGGACAATTTTTGAAGCAAGTAGTGACAGGAGATGAAAAATGGATGATTTATAGTAACGTTGAACAGAAAAGACTGGGAAAAGTGAAATGAATTACCTTTAGCGACTCTTAAAGCTGGTCATGCTTTGTGTCTGGTGGGATTGGAAAGGAATCCAATATTATGAGCTTCTACCAAACAGCCAGACGATAAATTCGGGAAGATATGGATCGCAATTAGACAAATTAAAGACAACGATTGAACAAAAACGTCGAGAAGTCGTGAATTGGAAGGGCGTCGTATTTTATTAGGACAATGTACGACTTTGTGTGTCTTTGACTACTCGAAAAAAGTTGTCAGACCTGATTGGGACGTCCTATTCTAACGGCTGTGTTCACCAAAGAGACTTTCATTCAGGTCTTTACAAAATTCCCTTAATGACGAAAATTTTAACTCTTTGCTCGATATAAAAAATCCAATTGAAAGGTTTTTTGCCGAAAATTTGAGAATTTCTGGAAAGATGGAATTCAATTTTTGTAAAGGATGGGGAAAGATTGTGGACCAGAATAGCAACTATATAATTCAATAAATGTATACCGAAATTGAAATGTGTCGCCTTTGAATCTTCCTTAAAAATCGGCACAAATTTTCCGAATAACCCAATATAATATTCTGGTGAAATATTTTCCGATTTTTCTTATTGTATAACTGTCGTAAAATTTACTTAATCTTAAAATTCAAAGAACCATTTTAAAGTTTAAACTTATCACTTCTTAATGCATTGAGCAACTATTATCAAAATCTGTGTTTGGCACTTGAAATCCGTTGTTAAAAATGAATGTATTCAATTGTATATTTTCTTGAGGTTTTTTGATTGGTACAGATTGTAGACAATATTTATTACAAAAATACAGGCACATATATTTTATGTAGAAGATACAATAAAAAAATACTTCAATGTGTAAATTACTTTCATGTAGATATATATAAATAAACTTATAAATATCTGTTGGATTTAGATTTTGGTGACGTATTAATTGTTGGAGAATACTCAATTACATGTAGCAACTACAAGGTTTACATTCCAATTATAAATTCACGTATCAAAAAGAGTCCACTCACATTTCCTAAAATGTGGAAGTTATAAACTAAGAAATTCTTTGTAGTTTCTAATAAAAAGTAACATGGGGAATATATCACAGACAAAAGTGAATAAAAAAAAAAGTTAAATTACATTGACCTTTCTTCTTCCCCAACATTTCTCAAAAGATAATTCAGTGCAATATTTTTAATCTAAATTCACAATTAGCCATTTGTGACTTCATTTTATACTGATATTATATGCAAAGCATAAAATTAGTAATTGGAGAAATTTCCGGATCATTCATTTTAAAATCAGACACTTTTTGAAGTAACACAAAGAATTTTATTATAACTTAGACATGTTCCACTTACCAGCAATATTTAAACGTATGGCAAAAGACTTTCCAAAATTTAAAAAATGGTTGATTTTACAAGTGTTCGAAGAATTACGTATACCTTTCTTGCCACAAATAATATACTAAGAAATTAAAAATAAATATTTGCATCTATAGTTAGTTTCGTTACTTCCTCATCACGAGTTATAAAAGATTTGTAAATTTAATACAGATGAAATTGTTACTAACATTTATATGTTAAATGACTGATCAAACCTTAACTTTGGTAACTTTGTTAAATACGCTTAAGTGAAAGTGTCGAATACAATTTTATGCGAAGAACGAAGATAACTACAATGTGAAATAATTTGTATTAGATAAATATTTATTCGAAAATACTCGAAGTATATCTCATCCTGCTTGGAAGTAAATAAATTTCTCTCAAAAAAAAAAAACATTTTTTCTATAAACACCTTTTTGTAATATTGATCATTCGAAAAATACTCTCATGTGCAGTGTTTTGCCATTGAGCAGCCATTGTTCGCTTATCTCGGCAATGCCATAGCTACATAGGTACATAACGTCACTCATTGTCAAAAAAGACAAGCAATCTGACGCACAGTGGTCTGGATTCACTAAAACACGCTCAGATTAGGGCCAACTTCACAATATTCGGATTCAATGATTACGTAGAACATTTCTTCTAAACTTCATTGTTATCTTTTTGTAATTTAAATTATTCGATTTACAATTAAATGACTTGTATAATCAATATAATCGGTACACATAATAAAGTAACTCTGTTTTCGAACAATCACTTCTTAAAGAAATATAAGTTAAATATATTTCAGTTAAATAAATACAAACAGTTCGAATTGAGCCAAGCAGCTCGAAAGAAGACATGCAATGTGAATTCTGAAAGTTCTTTCAAACCGTTCGGTTTATTCTAATCAGATAAAAAAAAACCCTATTCCGCAACTTTTGCTGCATGGTTTTTTTTCTCAGAAATGTCCACAGAAACCAGCACTGTATAGAGTATATGTGTCACGCGAAGAACTTATTGTAAAAATACTAAAATAAGACGTAGAAACTACGCACATCGATACATTTTAACATTTTGACGGCTATTTACAATTATGCAAAGTTATAAAATATTGTAATCATTAAAACCGACACATTGAAGAAACTTTCACAAGAGAAAACCAATAGCAAAAATAAGAGATGTTTGCAGATTGATCTTATCTTTTAAGACTAAAAAGAATTTTTTAACATTTTCAGTTTCCTCACAATAGCTCAATTTTGCCCGAAATTAGTGTATGAAGTAAATAGAAATATTTAAAACAAGTGCAATTGAATTCATGGGGAAATTAGTCTATCACCGAACGACATCGTATAACGCTGTCATATTTAATAGAAACATGTGGTATCGATATACATTGGACTATAAGAAAGCAGAAAAGCCGTACTAAAAGTTGCTTCGCATAAAATAACAATCGATATCGATTTATGCAGATTTTGCTAGATAGGATATGATGCATACGACATTGTTTGCAAAATATAACAATAAATGGTGAGAAGGAAAAGAAACGCAACGAAGCTCGATTGCTTCTTCAAACTAACAAGTGATTAAAACGATTACTAGACGAATGCGGTCAGGTTGCATTTGCTTCTGGGGAATATTGGCATATTTATGAGGAGGGAATATTCAGTGAGGGATTTAGTCGATCTTTCACGAGCAATACGTTTATTGACGGTGCTGTACCGACTCGAATAATTAATGTGGCAGTAATTTGGAATTGAATTTCAAACAGTTTCAAAATTTACCATTTTTACCGCCAGACACTGCTTCGCAATTCTTTCAAACTTTAATAAGAATCTCAAGGAGAAAACTTCTTCATTTCGATATTATTCGAATGATTGTTAAAATCACAATTAAATTAAAAATTATACAATTAGTATTTAAAACTTGAATCATCTTTTAGATAAAAAAAGATTGATAACGGAACTCGATATCTTCGTACTAGACTTTATCAAGAAAGAAGCATGAAAACTTTTTGTACAAGAAAGGGGAAAAATTATGATGATGTTTCGAACGAAAGTGTAATATGTTTCAAGTAGCTACAAAAGTGAAAATTTAATAAATTGTTTCCTCAATTTAATAATTATTGATTTAAATATGGCGAATACGTTTTGTATATTACTATCTGCTAATACACTAAAATGAAAAGTAACTTGTAGTTGTTGCAATCTATGTATTGAAAAACATTGCAAAATCTCCTGGTCAAAATGTTCCTCATTTAAATTGGTTTTTAATCGTTCAAATATGTACAAATTACAAGAAAACGTAACTCAACTGAAAGATTTCCATATAAAAGGTGTACTCAAAGTATTCATCTTTTATAGAAGGAAGCAACAATCGTTCAAGATTAACGAAAGAAATGGTGTAGGAATAAAATCACACGATTAATTCGAAATACAAATGTTATACCAAACACGTAACGCAACATTTTAAAGGAATGTTGCATTTATCTAACAATAGAAGTTTTAGATCAATCTATCTTTTGTTCCCCATTTCAATAGATCCTTTAATAAGTATGTCTTTTTACGCACGTTCAAAGATTCCAGGATTGTTTTTTATTTATCAACAGCGAATAACAATTTGTCATATTAATTCTAAGTTGAATTCATTTATGTAATCTTCACTCGAGCGTCTTCTTGGTTTTCATTCTAACTTGCCCATTGTTCCAATCACAATGAAGCGAGTAGAGTAACAATAAAATGAAAAATTACCAATGCACAGTAGACTTATTAATTGAAGTCGATATACCGACACGAGGAGCAATTTAACTGACAAAATTAAACAATGTCCTTCAACAAAACCCGTGTGTATACGTATGTTTTTATATCAAACTATATTGAAGCAAATTTGTTATCGATTTCTATAATCTACTCTACTTTGTCTCAAATGTTCGAACGTTAATGTATCCATAACACCAAATCTTTCATTTCATCAACTTTTATAAATTTCCACTTCCATCGAATACTTACAATAATCAATAATTGCAATTATTAGTTAATGAATGTAATTACTGATAGAGTTGACCGCCTTTTCCTAAAAACACGTTCACCAGATTATTCCAGTGTAATTAATTACGAACAGTGAATTATGGACAAAGAGTGTACTAAATATTAAATGGAACCCGAAATGAGTGGATGTGCACGTACACGTACATACATTTATAGTCTGTGTTACAAAGTAATATTCACTAATTACAAAAAATTTCATTCGCAATATAATTAAAAACAAATGTTCAACCATTTTTATAACGACGAAAATATAGGAAACGAATTTCAAATGTGAAAGTACTGGAAAATTATTCGTGAGGTTGTTTCGAAAGGCATTTACTCAAAAACGAAATACAATAAGATAGTAAATTTAATAGGAATTTAATAACAAAATAGTTTAGAGAAAAATTATTAATTAGTACAAAGAAATAAATCTGTGAAAGTATCTATTATTTCTCTTCAAAGTTTGTTATTACCAAATAACAACCCAGATCCAATGATTCATTTACGTAGACTCTAATTAGATACATCTTCACTTTTCAAACAAAACTATACGCTTTTATTTTGCATATGAATGTAAACGAACGAAGTATACCTTTGATCAGTCATTTAGAAATTTTCTATTTATAATTTAGAAAAACTGAACTGACCTGCAGAGCTTTCTTTATGGTTATCGATGTGTTTACATCTACTCTGTCGATATTTACATAATTATATTTAAAAACAGTTGTTTTGTGATTGTCGAAACATTGGTAAGGTGATAAATGTTCCACTTTTTGTTAAATTTGTGATACATAGGGCTCGATGACCTTGGTGTCCTTTAATCATTATTTTATATAGTCTCTCATTTTTACCATGAAAAGTGTAGTAGTTTGCATCTTTTGTTCTTAACGTCCTTATCAATTTTCTGTAATTTTCGGAGTTTGCAGTTTGGATTCTAACTTGATTATTTTTAAACTTTTTCATTGTATATGATTTTTGATTCGATAGTTGGTCTAGTAATTTCATTAAAGGCTTCATAGTGTGAACTCTGATAAATATTGACAGTGGTTTTGTCCCTTTAGTTGAGAGTTCGCTATGATGGTTCAATATTTCGTATCAGTTTGATGTGGAGATTGAATTATTATCTAATAATCATTTAATTTTTGTTCTCGGTATCGGGTGTTGTTTCAGTTATTCTTTTTCTTTCTTCTTTTTATTGTTTTCGATAGATTCCATTCTTTCAGGTTTATTTCTCTTTCTGAATCTGTGTCTAAGTAGCTTTTACCTTCCGCCAGATCTTTGGAGTGTCTGATTTGTAATATTTCCTATTTTTTCATTTGTTATAATTTAAAATTTTTCATTGGTGTATTTAGCTGACAGTCATGGGAGTTTCAGGCTATCAATTTGCCGCTTGAACACAGCTTGTTTACTTTGTATACATAGACACTCTCACTTCACTGTTTATACCATAGAGCTCTCGTTCGCACATGCGTTCACAATGACGGTTCACAGTGACCGACTCCAAAACGAAAATCGATTTAAAAAGCTCGAATCAATCTCCGGAGAATGATAATTTCTTTAACGCAAGCGGTACTTGTCTAGAAGATTGAATCAAGACATGGATGTTCGTTGAATTCATATTGAGGGACTCGATCAGAATCGATTTGCTTGGAAACCGAGGAAGAAGCTCCGCATGCTTGTGACCAGTCAGCTCTCTAACCACGAAGAGAGAGCCTTAAGTGATTGTCGACTAGCGATATGTCCTTTGACCACGAGCGGACCAATCCCGTGAGAAGGATATAATCCGTATAGCCTAGCATGATTCGATTAGAATCGATCTCCTCCCCTCTTGGCATGCTTCTTTGATTACGCTAGCCTTTGAGCTGCTGCCAGACGTTAATACAAAATAACCTCGCAACTTCGTGGAAAAAGTAAAAGGAGCGTTGCACGGAACAAAAGATACACGGTGTTTTAGGACTCTTCAGAGGTTATATTTATAATACAAGCCTGGAAACACTATTGTTTTAGATACAATCGGACGAAGAGTCCGCGAGTGAATTACACAGCTAATTCAGAGAACGAGATCCTTTAAGTTACTTTGCTTCGTAAACTAAAAGTAATGCAACGATCCACATATTTCGCTAGATTTTAATCCTATTGACAAATTTTAACAATTCGACCAAAATCTCGAAACAAAAAGTATCTAAAATCTGGAAAAGAAATCCTTAAAAACGTTGTGGATAGAAATGTCAAGAGATACGTTAAAATATGAAAAAGCTCATTGACTTTTGCAGTTAACGCACACCATTATTTTCTAAAAAGATAGCTGTACGGATCGAATGAATGTTCATTCTCTTACATCACTTTATTATAAAAATTACATTGTATCATGAAACTCCATTTTAAAGACTTTTGACCGATATTGGTTTCATTGAAAAATACTTCGGTTATGGTAAGGTTAATGTGTTACTTAACTGAACATGCTGAGTCTGGGTACTTTTAAACAGTAACATAAACAGTGTCTTACAGTCTTGTTACTGATTTCTTCGTGTTATGAAATGGATGGGTTGTTGAACACTTTTCTATTCTACAGTCTACTCTCTGACCTGTTTCTCGAGGTTTACTACTTCTCAGTACTACATCACTAATGCATACACTCTCGGAGAAAATGATAGCACAAGCGTGCTACCTTTAATTTCTCGTGTTAAGATTATACTAGCGCGAAAACTTTGAGTTATATGTATAATGTGCCTTTTATTATCGTTTATGATCGTTGCAACTTGCAACGCATTTCGTTTAAACGCTCATGGGCTCTCAGCTTTAATCATTGTTAATGTCTAGACGAATATATACTGCTGATCCCTGGAGCTTCGATAAGATTCAGTCGCAGAGGTTCGTTCACTATCGATCGACAAATGTAAATGAACTTTTACAATTAATTTCAAATACGATAGGCATCGTTCAATATCTCGTACAAAAATATTTAATTTAAGTCTAACTTTCTAAGTGCAGGTAATTTCTAAACGAGTTTTAACCAGAAAGACAAGTGAGTAAATCACTATAAAATGAAGTTTTTGAAATTTTAGATATTAGCTATACAAAAACAAATGCAATAAGATAATGCGTGTACGAATTGTCATTCTTTCTTTTCTCAACTAGTAAAGTTATTCAATTACAGGATACTTGAAGCTGTCTAATTAACAATAAAGTTTACTCGAGTCATTTTATGGCGATACATGTTGCCTTACGTGGATAGAAATCTTTTTGTGTGCAGAAGCACTTCTCGAAGAATGTGGAAACAATAAATGAGTTGCATCTTATCGTCATTAGGTATACTCGAAACACGTGCTAAGACGTGAAGAATGCTTTGCATCTTTTCCCAAAATGTGTCAAGCCATTGTAGTCACTTCTCTTAATTTCTGCAACTTTTTCATTGATATTCGTATTTGCAACAAATAATTCTACAGTATAGTAGTAAACATAGAAAACAACATAATTTTTATGGCAATTATAACCAGTCTGAAAGTCTCCAATGGAAAATGTTTCAATAGTTGAGGAATATTCTATCTGAACACCTCACCTTGCCACCACGTGCATTCTTTTATAGCTGGTCACTTGACTCGTTGAATGATTTGCAGGAAGTGTACGAAATTCATTCTCTGTTAAAACATTGATTGTTTGCTATTAGTGGAAATGTTACCGAAATTTAACATACTGATTATAATAACAATAATTGTCACACTACACAGGGCATTCAGCAACAGGTATTTGAAAATTTGAGGCATGATTCTCCATGAGAAAATAAGACAAAAGTAAAGAATTTCGAAATTGCGTTTGTCCGAGTTACTAATTTGTAAAAATACGCGTAAATGGTGTTAGAAACGCGAGATTTGCTCTATAGTTGGCGTCTGATTCTGTAATTCTTTCTGAAATTTTATGAAAGACCTAAGAAGCAAAACTAATAAATTTGATGGTAGTATCACGTGTTGTAGTAAGTTGTTCCGTCGACTACAAGGTAAGCAACTCTTTTTAAATCGTTACGGCACTACTCTGAGCATCTGAGACACGTATACTGACAATAGTATACACAAGCCCCTCACATCTTTCTTCTTTCACACGTATTCCTTATCAGTGACTTGATGTCCCGTGGTAAGAATGCGAGAAAAGTGGAAGGGTTACACCTATATTCACGCATACATTCAATTCTGGTCTGCTATTCGTTGTGGCAGTTACAGACACATTTGAACCGAGTGACGAAGAAGGTAGCGAGATAGAGAGAGATAATGAGATACATGCAGCAAGCAAAGCCCCATTGACGTGGTTTTAACATATTACTATTATACAATAGTTATATCTAATACGAGACAACAATTTTTACTAGTTTTATACAATATGCTAGGAAAATAATGTTCGTATAATTACCAGTAAAAGTAAACAAAATTCTTTTCAGGAACAAAAGTAATTTAATAAAAATATAATTTAGAAATAAATAAAAATGAATTCTCTATTCATTTCAAAAGACGTTATAGAAGCTTCCATGTGTCGATGTATGGACAAAGTGTATACATTGCTTTCTTAAAAAGATGTCAACTATTCTTTAAGAAAGAACTTAATTCTCCAATTTTTATTATTCTGTTCGTTCTGTATTTCTTGTATATGGTAACAAGAAATGTCAAATTTGAACACCTTTGGAACATTGTTCTTTTGGGAAACATGGCTTAATACTTTTTTGTGGAAAATAACTATTACATTTCAAAATCATCTTCATTACTCCATCTATAGAAAAACTGTTAATATTACATAATATTTTCTTTATATTAAATAACTCTTATGAGATACCACAGACGTTTTATGCATTAAATATAAGCATAAACGAAAGCTCAGTAGTTTATAATCTCCAAGTTTTACATTCGTATACATATTGTAGAGGAATGTTAGGCGTTCAGGCAGTTTAACTACAATACACCTCTTTGATAATAATAATAATAATAATAATAATAATGTAAAATATATTTAAGCATTAAACTCCCACTCTACAGTTCACAGATCTCGACTTTCTGACCAGTTCACACGTGAAAAAAAGCCCTTTTTTCGATTGCCTCGTTCGTCTCCTCCAGCTTAACCTTTGGACTCGAGTGGAGATCCTCGGTCGCCACCTAATTCAGTGTACTATTCTCGATCCGGGAAAACTTCGTGGTTTGGAACTCGAATTGGAATTTAAATATTACGTGCTTGTAGAGTGTAAACACATGTATGCGAAGTATATAAAAATGTTCCATTCCGGATTAATTCTACGACTTAAAGGATTTTCTTGAGGCGTCGGTTCGTGTTATCAAAAAGGCCTCGAGTGCAAAGGGTTAAAACTCCGGACCGTTCCCAATGATCCATGCACACTCTCGAAACCGATATTCTGAACAATAAATATTCGTACCGAATACTTTCCATTCGCACTCAGTTACAACGATGATTATCTCATACGTGGAATATTGAAATAGGGACGTAATTAAAATCTATTCCTAATACTGTGGCAGAGATCGTGGCTAAGGCTCAGCATGTGCGGCTCATGTGGGGATGGGCGGTCTGATCCCTCTTTGTCCCTACCTTCCCTCGAGATTTCAAGTCAACGGAAGGCGATACGTATATAAATTTCTATTACGCTCTTCCTACTTCCGAGAATAGTTTCTTCCGGGACCTTTAACATTTCATTCTCAAGATTTCAAGCTATTATTTAAGATGAAAAAGAAATCAATTTTTTCAAAATTTCAAACAGTTCTGCTCCCTTCATTGTAGTTACTTTGATGAACAAGTTTTAGTATTTTTGTTGGAGTAAACTCTCTCATAATCTTCAATTATTTGTAAAATATTGTTGCTTCTCTTTCTCATTTTTAATTAGCTGATTAAATTCTGAAATAAGTTTGATGTCTCGTTCAGTGGTATCATTTACCACTCTTAAATGCGTTGTAATTTTTAAATCTTCCTAATGCAGTGACTCGTTTTCCATAGTTCTTTTCTAAAAGATCTATCGGTATATTGTACCTATTAAAAAACTGTTTAGTTTATACGGAAATTAAGCTATTAATGTTTATTTTTAGGTAACTTTTTGCGCTTTACAGTCGTATTGAATTCAAGTTTTTTAAGTTAAGATTTTGTAAAGTTTCTAAACAAAGGTATGTCAGCTACAAGGCTAATGAAGTAAATCACAAGGATACTAGGAATATTATTACTAGGAAGTAAATATGTAAATATCGTAAGATTACGACACAAGACTTAGCAAGCACAATTATTATAAATTAATCATTAAAGACGTATTCATAGATGTAGTATAATCCATATACCTTTTACAATAAAATAATAAATAGATATATTATATTATAAGCCTTATTACAGAACAAAATAGATCTAAATAAATCAAAACATCAACGAATTAATAGTTACGTAAAGGCATTTACAATAATACCGTTGAGAATATTTTTTTATAGAAAAGGTTGGTACGTTATGTTTGTCCAAGAGTGTTTTTTTTTTTTTACTACTAGCAGCTTCGATGGAAAAGGAAACAATCATTTTCTACTAAATATGCTGAAGTAAAAAAAAAACTTAAAACTGTCCACGGAGGTCATTGCACTACGAAGCCTTCAATGAATACCTCTGACCTAAAGGTTCAACTGCGAAACCTTATTGAGCAATTCGATGAATAGCTTAGAAGAAATAGTCAGGAGCTAAAAGCAAACGAGAAAATGTCAAGAAAAAAGACCGGGAGCGCAAAAAGCTAAACGTGAAATCAATAAATACAAGAACAAAATAACCCGATAGCTGTACATTTGCAGGTCTGTATTTCGCTAGAAAGCAAGCTTTATGTTCAAGTAAGGATATACGTCCTTCTAAAACCTAGAAGAATCAACCAATACCTATTCTTTCCCATCTTTTACCCGTGTTCACTTCCAGAACATTTTTTCAAACTCTTGGAGAAACTCTTTCACGTTACATCTGTGATTAAGGTTGAAAAATTCCAAGTAAATATTACCAAAAAGTACACTAACTGAAATAATAGTTTAATAATCGAATCACTAGACCGTCTTGAATGTTTAATTAAGGATTTAATGGATACTGCGTTAATAAAAATAAAAAGATACTTGGTGTATCATTATATCCATGATTAAAAGGTGAACTTATACACTTTATCTTTGAGTGATTTATTTTAAATTCGTTTAAAATTTATTTTAACTAGATGCTTGTTCTTTAAGCACGTACATGTAGTTTTGAGGATTCGGAAAACTGCCATCAGACGTGGTTTTTAGAAAACGAACAATGAGAAATTCAAATACGGATTTATTATTACAGTAGAAAGCATTGGAAATTGGAAATGAAATTGGGATACCGTTTTCATTCAACGCCAATAGGTTAATGAAATTTAAAGATCGACACAATATAATATTAGTTATTAAACCCACCAAAGACTCAAGCGAATTTTATGGTTTGCCATTAATTTATATAATATAAAAGCAGTGGAGAAGACTATTTACAACAAAATAGGAATGACGACTTATAACGAGACAATAGTGTATTTGATCAATACAGTAATCTGATGCATGAAACGTCATAGACAAATATTAAAAACTGATATTTTTGCACATTATTTCAAATCGATGTCCAAACAACCTAACTGCACAAAGGTGTAGCAAAATACTTTATTTCTAAATATTTTAAATTTATAAAATTGTAATCAATCAAGTATAATAAATTGCAATAAATATCTTTAATTTAAACATTCTTTATGTGAAATTAAATTTGTGAGATAATGAAAAAGGTAAATCATAAAATATGCAAGGACCGTAATGCACTGTATACGGAATATTATAATAAGAACATAATAACAAAATCAAATATAGGCCCTTCCGTTCTAAACAAATTCTTCGAAAAGCACGAAAATTTTAAGTGTACTAATAATATTCACTATTACATGTAGGTGCTACTGTAAATATCGTAAGCAAAAATAAAAACTGTCTAAAGTGTTATTCGACAAACCATGCCGTAATTAAGTACATACGTATTCGACAAATTTTCAGAACTAATTACGTATCGTACAGAACATTTAATAGAAGTATTATTACAACATTTACTTAGACTTGTTTCATTTTTGATAATAGACACCATTAATACATTGCGATCATTTAAATTCAGTATACTACTTTCCGTTTTCAGAACGTGCGATTCGGGATACTATAAGTTACAAATAATACTGCATATATTATACATATGTACAATGAAAATTTTATTGTCTCGGTACAATGACAGGATGAAGAATTTGATCGAAAAAGAGTTACTATTCCGTAGACTTAGTGATTACCAAATACCTACTTAGTAATTATTCGCACAAAAAATAAAAAATTAAACATTATAAAAAGGAAAGTCCAATACGCCGTTAAAGACCTTGAAGTCAATGCGAGTTTAAACTTTATACTGAAAAGAAGAAAGAAGTTGTGTAAATCATATCCTCCTTTAATTAAAAAATGATTAAATTCCTCTCGAAGTTTTCTGTTAAATATTATCTCTACATTATCTCTAAAATGTTTTTCTCTATTAATATCTAATTTACGGACACCATAACACGGCTTAAACTCCTGATTTTTAAATATGCTTCATTAATATTTTGCATGTCTATCCATCTATTACGAACTCTGGAAAAATTCAGAATCTCTTAATCTCAAAATTTCATGCTCAACGCTAATACCTTTTACTAGACGATTTTTATTTAATTAATTTACTTTAACTGAGTACACTTGAAGTAAGAGTCAGTGAAAATTAATCGACTCACTAGATTCAATCTTGACACAACAATATATATTTGTCGTAAGAATTCTCTTTTATCAAAAATATTATCAGTAACTACTAATTTGGCAACGTCTTCTCCGGACTGGCAACTCCATACAAGTATTGATCGAGCTACATGTTTCATGTCCAACTTTACACTTTCCTTAAGTCGTAAATTTTGTTACAATGCAACACAATCATTTGAATTAAGCAATTGAATTTGCTTTTACCTGAAAATAAACACTGATTCCAAAATAAAGATTCTTTATCCATAAATTGTTCTGAAAAATTTAATTGTTTTGGTAGTGAAAGGTTTCCTTCGAGTAACTCAACCGGAAGAATTCTCTATTTGTAATACTCTATATGTTTTAGCATTTTTTAGCACAAACTATTTTCAACACATATTGCTAATTCTGAAGCTCCAATAAATGGATGTTTAATTATTTTACTTAGTACTTTACGCATAGTAATGTGATATTATCAGTTCAATATCAACACAAATGATTAAGAATATGAAACATAATAGTACATCACAAAATAACAACCTGCAAAACTCAAATTATAATATAATGTTTTGTGTCGATTTAAATTTACATTCATTAATGGGCAACCTACCCATTAAATTTCATTTGTTTATTACTTTCGTTGTTTAATTTCTGAGAAAAATACTTATCGATTCCTGTGATCAATTTCCAAAACTCTTTATTTAAGATTTCGTTAAAAAATGTCAAAAATATTTGCTCTACTGTCTACTCCATATAAAATTGTATCGATTGCTTTTATCATTATACCTTTGGCTTATTATCTTTTTTCTATTCTCGTTATTTTAATCATGGTCCTACACCATGATAATTACTCTAGAGTAGATATCCCATTAAGTATCTGTATCCATGTAACTGCCACTCAAATTATTTTATTTAATAATGGAGTAATGTATAAAGAATCGTGAGTAAAACTATTTTAATACTAAATTTGAACTTCATTTTTACGTGGTAATGCATATTTATTTATACTTAATACTTAAAAATAAATATTTGAAGGTGTATGTGCCGTTTGAGCACAAAAAATGTAAGTAATGTAAGTAGAAAATTTATGAGAATTGTAAAAATGTGGAAATGCAACACTAGGTTGTTCAATAAGTTTTATCGAACAACAAAACTTATTGAACAGTATAGTATTAGGTTGCTCAAGAAGTTTTGTTGTTCGATAAAACTTATTGAACCATACTACATTGATCAATACTGTTCAATAATTTTTATCGAACGACAAAACTTATTGAACAATATATTAGTTTTACTATTCATCTTATATCTGTTACACAAACCGGATTGCTAATATCTACGAATCATTTCCATTGGAGTGACAACTTTTTAAGCGATAATAGTAGAGACATTACTCTTAATAATAATCTTCACATTATTATTGTATATACATAGTTTTTGAAAAAGTTTCTCGAAGTTTTTTGAAACTTTTTCAAAAACTATCGACTTTTCTTATAAAATTTAGATTCCTTTTCTTACAAAGCTTGCTTCCTGTTAGGAATCCATCCCATTATGCAACTAAGAAATTCGGGTAATGTGAAAACTTATATTTTTCATGCGCGTTAACATTTTTTTATGAAAATTAGCAGAAGTATTGTTCAAAGTATATATTTTTAATGTATGTATGAAACATTCATATTAAACTTACTCAATCGTCATAAAATATTTTTAAACATCAGCTTTTCCGGTTCGAAAGATGGTGTTTCTGCTTTAACAAAAAATGCATATCGTCGATATCGGTAAAATGGAAGAATGTTTTGTAGCAGCTTAAGATATTGGAACTTACACTTTGCTACCAGTGCGGGGGTGGTTTTCCTTGCGAAAAACTTATAAAAGTCTTGTGAGGATATCGAAACATGTTCCCAACGCATATTCAGGGTTGAATTTCTAGAATGGTAATTCAATATGGGAATAAAGAATCTGATGAATCTAAGTAAATGTTTGAACTACTTACAGAATTTAAGAGTATTTTATGCAGCTAGCTTCACTGCTCCAGTTACTCGATACCGAAATATTTTTGCCTTTTTCAGTACAGGACAGAGTTGAGCATTATTTGAATCATTTCAAATAAATATTTATCCAAATGAATTCTTTTTAGTCGAATATTCTTTACCCAGAATTTAAATACTCATATTTGTTATCCATAACAAAGTTTTCCACTCCTTGTATATTGTACATTAAGGTCAGCGCACCGACTACAGAAGATATTATAACTGAAAAAGAAGTTTTCTTCTTTAATTAAAACTCTGTATATGAGAAAACAAGTTTCTGCAAGTGCAGAATTAAGAATTATATAATATTTCACAGACAAACCTCGTGATCTGAATATATTGAAAGAGTATTTTTTCGATATAACATCTCAATACTTTCGTTTACTTCAGCGAATAGGTTATTTAGTTATACGTCAATGAAGAATCTTCTAAAAGGCAATCAATTTTCTGATTCAACATTTGAAACCAATATAATAGAGTTACAAGAATAAATTTCAAAAAAGGTTTCAACGAATTTATTCGAATAAATTTTCAGATAAATTTTGATTTAAATAATTTTTCGTTTAGATAAATTCATACTTGAATAGATATTTATTCATCATTGACGAATAAAATGTTATTTCTGATTTTTATCCGTTACTCATTAGGAGAGTAGCAATGGAGCGTGGTCTGCAAAATGTTAATCATTTGTAAAATATTGTAAGTAGTTCCACATTATTATTTATTTGAAAACATTTATCAGTTGATATGGATGAATGTAACCAAAATTGAAAAAGAAATTTAATTTTATACATTTATCACTATCGTTGTTATTCCATTAGATCGGTCGACCTCCATGTCGTAATATGCTTCTTTTTGATAAATTCTTCTTAACAATGCGTTTTTGTTTCTATCCTTTAAATAGCGTTGTGTGCGAATAGTGTGTTGAGTGATGATTCCAAAAAAGACAATATTGTAAAAAAACAGAGAACTGTTGGAGGATCTAACTGTTGAGAAAGCAGCCAGGTTAGCAGAGGAGTATGATGCTTTTATACCGAAGAAAACTGTCGAATAACCGAACCACGTAATATTGATACTCCAAAGAAGTTGGTATACGGCGTGAAAATGCTTTGGCACAAATGCATGGAATACATCTCCAAACAAAGCATAGACCAGATAAGGTTGCAAAGCTGTAAGGGATCTCTATACCCAGGAATCACGAATCACTAGAGTCGTGCTGGTCGGGCACAATGGACAAGCTAGCAAGAAGATCACACTAAAGAGTGACCCATGAGTAACCAGTTAAGCTTTTAAGCTTTTGAAGTTGATTCACGTTAACGTGTGTGGACCTATGCCCGTGGAGTCACTTGAAGAGAGCAGCTCGTAATGGATAATTACAGAAGCTATGTCAAAATCTACCTAATGAAAACTAAAGCGGGGTAATTCGACTACCTCGTTGAATACGTTAGTAGTTACGTATATTAATTAAGATCAAGAAAGTCCTGTACTGCTCGTACAATAGCAGAAAATTCATTAACCACTGATTTGAGAAAGAAGAATAGCTCACGAGAAAACATCTGCAAAATAACGAGATCGAGGAAAGAGCGAGTAGGAGTTTAGTATTGATAGGCACCAGTCTTTCTGAGACTTTTTGGATGGAAGCAGCGGCAGTCCATTTGGAAAACTATTATTTGGTATCCAAAAATTATTTGTGGCCTCTGGTGTATCTCAATTTCTCTCACACCCTCACTGTATATATAATCCAGCAAGCTAGAGAGATCACAGTGATTAAATTTCGCTAAATTGCCTCTCAAATTGTCACAGTTTGATTTCAAATTTGTACCGATATAAAAGTGAAAAGCTATATTTATTAAAGTAAATTAAATTACTGTATCCATTAGAGCTTGTGTGATGGAATTAATTTACACAGAATAGGTGCAAGTAGATTATAAGTTTTGAACTCCGATTAAAATTATAAGCATATATTTAATGTTAACTATGCGGCAGAAGAATGATTAATTTAATAATTAAACTACTTGAATCAATAAAATATGTATTAGAAATCTTTACGGTACCTCCTCTAGTTATGCTTATGGATAAGTTTTCATGCTTGGCTCTTTCAGTTTTCTAAAATTGTAAAAATCTGGTCAATTCTGTATTCGAAAAAGAATAGAATAATATTAAAATACAAGAGAAATTACAGTTTGCGGTGAACCTTTAAACCGTTTGGATGTGTTTACGTTGAAATTCGTGAGTGCCAATCGATTTTAAGTAACACAGTGTAACAAGTCAAATCTATGAATCTATAAGTGTATTCAGTCTATTCATAGGTACCTCTCGTTCGAAAGTGCACAATATGAGTGGCTGGGAACTAGTGAAGAAATAATAGCAGTATTATAACAGTAATCGACAACAAATCATTATCAAAGTACTACATTCGTCATATTCTAGAAACACACCGAAAAATTATTTTTGATGGAAACAGAATTAAAATCATATGAATTCCCATCCATGTGGTAATAGTCAGAAATGAAAAAAAAAACAGACGAAGCTGCTAAAGAAAGCAGTTATTACAGCTATAACTCAATATAGTAAACTATGTATAGAAGAGATACACGTCAAATCTTTAAAAAATGCGAAACAAACATCTAGGAAAACATGAATTAAAATATCTGAAGTTTGAGAACTTAAATTAATATAAATCAAAAATTGCAAATAATATTTTGTCAAGGGATTGTGCAAAGTGCTCAATATTTTTTTAAAAACCTCTAGCTTAACATTAGCCTCATCACTGGACATACCGACAATATCGATCGATAAATTGTGTTTTTGCAATACATATTCGAAATACGTAAATAAATTTTCTGCTGTTCCATTTTTTACCTTTGCATAATGTAATAAATATGTATCAATTTTTTTTCCGGTAAAACGTAAATTCTCGCTTCAAATTTGGACATAGTAATCTAATTATAAAATAATTTTTAGTATAATACGATTATACTATGATACACTATGATAAGTAATCATTCTTATCCATTAAAAATGATACATTAGTGCGGAAAATGTATGTCACTTGATTTTTATATAATTTAAATATTACGCACAATATAAAATATTCATAAACCACTTCTGAATTTCACTGCACTGTACGTAAGCAGAAGCGTCTCTAAATTGCGTTTAGAAGATAGCCTTTTGCTCGAAAAGCAAAGTCAAGTCATGTTATTCTTCTGAACTAGTTTAGTTTCTACCTGAACTAACACAATAGGAACACCCGGTAGTAGTTGGCAATTTGCTCCCACTCCAATGTTTTCTATGCACGATACGGGAAGGAGTACTCTTCATTACACATTAATGGAAGCCGAATTTCTCTATCAATTTTCGAAAAATTTTAATTTTATTTAAAAACGGTCGTTTCTTTTTGGCAAAAGTGAGATATTGAATACAGACTAGAAACGTTGAAAAGGTTTTGCTTGTTTTAAAAAATAGGGAAGAATTTTCTGAATCTACTACTCTCGATAACTGTAATATTTTCTACGTTTAAATATCAATAAAAGCAGTCAATATTTAAAACAGTGGTGAAATACGTACTCTATATGCTTTATTTTTTAATACGATAATTATCACGATCATTCAATACAGAACGGGTTTTATAGACATTTCTTAAGAAAAAAACCATTTATTAGAAATGTCAAAACTACTTTGAATTCGCATCGATTGAGAGAATATTCACTAGCAATTCGTGCATAGAGTTTTGTCGCTATATGACGACTCGTCGCTTCGCTCAATTGTCTCAATTCGACAGTGTCGTACCTATGCACAGCCAACAGGCAGGAGCTGTTCTGTGGATACCAATTTCTATAAAAATTTCCTCTAAAAATATTGGAATTGGTGGATACCAATTTCCTATAAAAATATTGCTCTACCGAATTTCTATGTTATGTATGATTCTTTATTCTTTTATATACGTGAAGATACACTTTACGATGAAGTTCCATTAATAAATATATTTTGGGTTTCCTGAAACTTTAGAAAAAAGGAAAATATATGAAATACATGTAGTACCCCTTTTCGAGTTCAATTTTTTTTCACTAGGTTATACCTACAACTGGCTTCGTGAAGCTAACCAGCAAGTTTTATGAATTTAAAATATACCTTACTTGCAGCAATGTCCCTTATTTGCAGTAATGTCAACTTGCTGTCTCTTCTTTTTCATGTGGTATTTCAATGCGAATCTTTTATTCAGACATAACATGCTTTCTTTTTTACATCAGGGAAATCTTCAAAAGACTCCCTCGACTCCTTGGGGTGGATCCGGGGGAGTGTGGGATTCCCCGTACCCGGAAACACCGGACAAGGGACCTATGTACCTACTGAAACCTACCACGGTGGCCATCCTCGCACATTTTCGGAAGGAAGGTGGGGTAAAGCTTCCTGTGCCATCCCCCCTTCCTTAGGCAGCACGGTTGCCGCGCCCACTTACATTTTCGTTCAGAGGTGGACGACGAAAGACCTCCCTTCCACTTTCCTCAACGCCTAGATACCCAGCAGCGAAGCAGGGCCACACTGGCCCATCCCTACTTTTCGTAAGGGACCACACGAAGGGCGAGCCCCAATATCACGATTGTTCGAGACCCCCATAGCCACGCCCAACACCACAAAGATCCAAAGCGCCCCGGTACGGTATTTGGGAAGCGGTATTCATCTTAGGTCCGTTCTCGGGCGGGGGTTACGCTGACCCCTCCCCCTCGAAAGCGTCTCCCTCTCATAGCGGGACCACCCATCTACCGGAAACACGAGGTGCAAAGCCAACGTGTCCCTATCCACCACAGTTAGGACGGCTCACATCTGTGCTGATGTGATTACACCTTCTTGATATCACTGTTTTACGAAGCCTTTTGTCTTTTGGGTTGCTGAGTCTTGAACCGCATTGAGGATGCTTCGCATTGTAGTCTCCACCTGAGATAAATCTCACACTTAGTGTGCTAAAGAATTAATTAAATTTCTCTTTATTTCCTACTTGCATGGAAATCTGACAATCTCCACTGTATACAGCCCACCAAAAATTACCAAAGGACAATATACCGAATTCTTACAAATGCTAGGCACTAGGATCGTTGCTGATAGGGGACTATAGGAATGTTGCCGGCTCTTCCCCGGCCCGCAACCTCCCTCCGCGAAATTACGGTTTCGCAGAAGGAGGCCACGGCCTTCTGCTTCCTCTCGCTGCCGAATATGGCTCTCACCACGCCCGGCAGCGAGAGATCAGCCTCAATTATGCCGACCAGGACACGGTACTCACCCGCCCAGGCGGGGCACACCTCCAGGGTGTGTCTTGGTCCACTGGACAATGCCAGCAGCGCGACGTCCCCTCCCTGTCTATACGGTGCAGGTACCGCCGGAAGCAACCATGCCCGGACAGCACCTGCACCATACGAAAGCTGAGTGAACTATAGCCTCTGCCAAGCCATTCCAACAGGAGTGTCGCAACCCCGCACAGTCTGCTGGCCGAACATCGGTTCGTGCCACCTGCAGCAGCATAGGTTGCTGGGTCTGGTATCAGAGGGCTTCTATCTTCTGTCTCGCCAGGACCAATCCCCGCGTGCGATCCCACGAGCAAATCCAACAGGGGCAGATGTAACATGCCTGATGGTAAATGTGATGTGTGCTGATTTGTTTTCGTTGATTTTAATTTTCCATCTTTTGGTCCATGTAATCTTCTTCAGAGCTACCCGATGGATTCGTAATATCCTCTGGAAGGTGTCAATAGGGAGCCATGAACACAGTTCGTGAATGTAGGCACGAGTACATTTTCGTTATATTAGGAAGATCTGGCTGTGTAAATTTGATATAATTTGGGACTTAAGGCGCTGTCTCGATGAACACGCAGACCTGTCAACTAAGTAAGATTTTAGCACGTCATAGTAATTATACGGAAGATTTTGTTTAATTTTATATGATAAACTCATGTATCGTATTCTATCAAAAGCTTGACTAATATCGATAAATGCAGCCAAGCATATCGTATGTTTCTTGAAGTATTTTTCTATCAGATTGACTATACGATGATGCAGTCATCAGAGTGACACAATGCTTAACAACAACCGTTTCTCGTTTTCTACGTACATAGATCTCGATGTAAATATATTTAGTGAACGATCAGATGACTGGTCAAAGCTTGTATTTACCTCAACTTAGTTTAACGAGATACCTTTGCCTGTAAAAGGTCGAATAGATCTAGCGTTTTTCTGGGGTCGGTTGGCCAGTAGATCGGTTCATTTGTGCTGATGTGATTATACCTTCTTGATATCACTGTTTTATGAAGCCTTTTGTCTTTTGGGTTGCTGAGTCTTGAACCGCATTGAGGGTGCTTCGCATTGTAGTCTCCACCTGAGATAAATCTCACACCTAGTGTGCTAAAGAATTGATTAAATTTCTCTTTATTTCCTACTTGCATGGAAATCTGACAATCTCCACTGTACACAGCCCACCAAAAATGATCAAAGAACAATATACCGAATTCTTTCAAATGCTAGGCACCAGGATCGTTGCTGATGGAGGACTATAATGCCAAGCACCTCTGGTGGGTATCTCGTTTGCCAATATCGACATAAAAGGGTCGCCAACTTCATCTTTCGATGCAACAGAATAATAGAATAATGTTTATCCACTATCCACAGGAGAACCTACCTACTGGCCCACAGGACCAAATAAAAACCCTGACCTAATTGATTTTCGTGTCATTAGAGGAATAGTCGAAGAATATTTACATGTCAGCCTTGATTTTTCAAACTCTGATCACTCGCCGATAATAGTTACAGTAGATTCAAATATAGTAGAGAATAAAAAAATATCCTATCCTACACTCTGGGAGAATTAATTGGTCTATATTTAAGAAAAAGCTCGATGAAAGAGTTAAGTATAATGTGTCCCTAAAGACACCAGAGGAATTAGAGTCAGTTATTGTACGACAAGCAGCTGTTACGACATATCAGTTAAGTACCGATATGATCAAAATTCAAATATTGAAAAAGAGAAAAATAAAAAAGAATAGCAGTAGTCCAGGAACCCAATGGATAAAAAAGAATGACACCGAATTACAAGAAAGCTTAAAACCTTAATCACGTAAGAAAACGAACAGGCAATTAAAAACTATATAAAAAAATTAACTCCAACGAAAGATACTGACTACTCCTTATGGAGGGCGGCTAAAAGAATAATATCACCGATAATTCATGCACCACCAATAAAAGTAGACAACGACAAATGGGTCGGCGCTGACAAAGAAAAAGCTAAAACCTTTGCAAACTATCTAACATCAATTTTCCAACCGCACTCTCAAGAAACTTTAGACAAGAAGGATCAGAAAATTCGTCATCATCTGAACAGGACGAAGCTATACTAATCTACGAACCGTTCAAGCAATCTGAGGTAAAGAGAATCGTTAAAAAAATAAATAATAAAAAAAAATACCCGGTATTGATTTAATGAATGGGAAAATGCTAAAAGAACTCTTCGATCAACTGAGACTTTAACCATTTTGCATAACACAACGTTAAAATTAAACTATTTTCCTATTCAGTGGAAAATAGCACAAATAATACTAATATGTAAACTCGAAGTAATTATTAGCATCTGAATAAATACAGACAGACGAAAAAGATGCTTATACCTGAACATCAATTTTGGTTCAGGATGAAACATGCAAACATGCCGTAACTCAACAAATACACCGAATTGGTAGATAAATAAATCAAGCAATTAAGGAACGAAAATACTGCTTCTCAACTTTTATTGACATTACGCAAGCGTTCGACAAGGTATGATATCAAGGACTACTGTACGGGATTAAAGACTTACTTGCACCTAATTACTGCAAAATATCGAAATCCTATTTGAAAAATAGATGTGGTAAAAGGGAGCTTCCTTGGCCCTCCACTATATATACTATATACTACAGACATGCCATTAATTCATGTTGATGATACGGTTATAATAGCTGTACATAAGGACTCGCAAAAAACTTCCGACCAATTACAAAACAGCTTAAACAATATTCAAAAATGGTTTAAAAATTGGAGAATCAGAGAAAACATAGAGAAATCAACTCATATTACCTTTACACTCAGAAATAGTGCATGCCCAGCAGTGTTGTTAAATTCAAAAACGATATCGGCAGCAGATTTCATTAAATAGCTTGAAATGCATTTAGACCATAGATTGAACTAGAAAGAACACATCTGGCAAAAAAGAAAACAGTTGGGAATGAAACTACATAAACTGTAGTGGCTCATAGTATCTAAATGAAAACTATCGTTAAACTTGAAAGTAACCATTTATAAATGCATACTAAAACCGATATGGACGTATGGCATAGAATTTTGGAGCTTAACATTCATCTCCAACATTCAAATTCTGGAACTATTTCAATCGAAATTTTACGCATAATTAGAAACGTGTCATGGTTTAATAATCAATGATGCAATACGAAAATAACTCAATTCTATCTGTTAGGCAGGAAGCCACAAAATGTGCAATAAATTATTTGCTAAATTTACGCTACCATTCTAATGAATTTACCAAAAGGCTGTACAAAGAATCATCAGTCACACGTAGACTCAAACCGTTAAACCTAACAAACAGATTAACAATCCCAGATTAATAACAAATTAGTAATTATATAATCACGAGAGATGTATGTCATTGAACATATTATTTATTTTTGTATACTAATTAACACTAAATACGATTTGCTCGTTATTAGTAATATAATAAATTGCAAATAAAGCTAAATATATAGAAGAAAAGAATGAGAGACGTATTCTAAGTTAAAAAAATATTTAACTTGAATTTGAACCATTTCTTTTTTATGTGAAATCCTGTATCTTTTAAAATAATTAAAGAAATATTTATAAAATGATTAATTATTAACTGTTAGAATCCAAGAAGTTTCGATATGTCCCTTCAAATATTTGTATTTTGCATTTGCTTCGATTTTGTGAAAGCTTATTCAATTTTATGTAAATACAGTTATTGATAGTTTGTATCCGATGTGCAGCAACTGACTAAAATAAAAGTAATCTAAGAGATATTGCATCGAACACTATGGTGTTCTGGAAGAAAATGTAACAATTTTGTGGATGTTTCCTTAAATACTTATAAAATAGAGATTCTACAAAAAAATATTTCATACAAAAGTTATATATCGTATAACAGGATTCCCAAATAAAAAATATGGGTTTATAGTAAACAAAAAAAAACATTTGAGTCCCCTCTCAAAATTATGAAAGACGTTTTTAAGTCTTTTTTAGAAAAGACCTAAGTCCTTTTCTTTCATAAAAAGATCCATCCCTTTTTCTTAATTTTTAGAATACTACTTAGTCAGTCAGTATTTTACATATAAACAAAAAAATTTTGTACATTTTCTAATTGTAGTACTCCATATTTGTTTCCTTTTTAGTTTGGCTTGTTTATATTTTCTTCTAAACATGGTGCCTTCAATTCCACTTTTTATATACACATTTACTACGTTAACTTCACCTTGTAATAGAGTGACAGCACTGTTACCCATCTATAAGAATTTTTAGTTATTCTAAATTATTGTGGCATACATGCTTTTCAGTATAGTTTATATTGGTATAAACCTTGTATGCGAAAGAAACAGATATTAATTGTTTGTTACGTATCATCCTGTCTCTATTCAATTCTTCGGGAATTTTGTTCCAGAACTGGCCCTTTTATCGCAGGCTAGTTCAGTTATCTGGGTCATGTATTGTATGCGCCCTAGCAACCAAAAGTATATAGTCGGATGAAAATCAAGCGGTAATTGGAAGCCACTTTCTTGTTTGTGAATTACGTTGGTAATGACTCCTACTGTTACACCATGCTAGATAAAGATGAAATAATAAATGCTTGTCTTTAAATTATGTTACTTTCCTTAAGATTTATGGATACACAATGCCGTAAGTTGTATTAACACTTCATTATTTTTTGTCGTAAACATGGTAGATCCACGGTGTTTTTCGTCAGAGAATTTGCATGTAAGATTAATATTCTGATTAGCATAAAATTAACTTCTGCTTAGAGGTTAGAGGAAAGGCTATCAAAAATAATGAAAACATTTATTTATCGTAATCTTTGAGTTTGTTCGTGTTATTGAAAGACAATTACGGCATAAAATTTTCAAAAACAATTGAGTACTGGCATCCAAGTACCCGTCGCTTTTGATATTTTACGAATTATTGTAATTATAATAATTTCTTAAGCATATAGCACAAAAAGAAGTTAAACTAGAAAGCTTTCTATGCTTACTTGCTTTTTTATATTTGAAAACTCATTATACATTGGAAACATCTCCTAGAAGAAACAAAACCTAAACTGTCGACAGAGAAGATCGTAACATAACATTTTTCGACCACCAGGGAAAAGTGGAAAATTCAATTTTTATTTCGATTAATTGGATCACTATGCAATGGTTTCATTTCTCTATAAACCTAATTACTTAAGTTACATTAAGTCACGATATGACTGCCGTCCACGGTTGATTAGTTATTTTTTGTTTATTCTTTAAACTATTACACGTACGTACCAAACAGAAAGTCGGTAAAGTTGAATTTGTAAAATCGAAAATGAAACAACTCACTATTCAATCTACAATTTGCACATTGAAATTCTAAAAAAAACCTCGGCACAAAGCTAGTGATAAAATCCCAGCAAGAATGGATGACAACACACGCATGAAAGGATGAATGGTGGATAAATTCCATGAGGCAACGCGACATTTCGATTAACGACGGAAGACAAAGTGAACGATAAAATGCGGCCGAGAAGGGAATGAGATGTAGACTTGACTGACAGAAAACAATTCGTACCTAGTACAGACACCGTAATAGTAAAACGACAACAAGATTTTCTTTCGATAATCGAGTACCCGCAGAATAATCCTGTTCGTCAACCGAGACTGACCAATCGTATCGTACCTTTGAGACTACCGTGATGAATAAAACAATGCTGTCTCGCCAAGGAAACCATACTGACGAGTCCCCAATCTTGTGGCACTCTTCCATCGCTATCTCGCTTCTATATTTCTTCTTTCATCGTATTTGCGCTTCTTTTCCTCCGCCCCCAACCCCCACCCCCCTGGCACTTTCTATTTCTCTTTCTTCGTCTAAGCTTTGTGATCGCTGAAAGCCTGGAGGAGCTTTTTCTTTCGTAGAAAGTTTTCTGATCAAGGTTTGGTACCGGCGCAAAAAACAGGCAAAAGGTGAAATTTAAAAAAGATGGATAGCAAAATCGATCCTCCCGGATCGTGGAAATATGGATTTAATTCATTTCTCTGCAGTCTACCAAATACAGCGTAGGACATTTTCTCCTCGTTAGTTTGCAACGTTCATTGTTCAAATAAAATTGTGTCAGATATTTGCATACACATAATAATGTCTTTATTACGTAAAAATGTATAAATGCGTAAAAGATGAGGTGCAACTAGTATTGTTCCTCGATTCAAATTTCCCATACAATGGCGAACAAAAGGAAGTTTAAATATTAGGCAGAAGCGAAGAAACAACATAATTTTACAAGAATTATATTTTACAACAGCAATCAATTTTTCACAAACGTGTACATCATACGAAGTAACGAGAACGACAGAATTACGCGTAAGAATGAAAAAAATGTGTTTGGTTAAAATAATGGAAAATATGAAAAATCTACGTGGAGAAAAGTAAGTTTAATTATATGTTTCTGGCGTTATATTTTCTCTATTTACACGTGTATTGTTCTTAATATTTTGTATGCTCTCCTTTACTATCTATCACAGCTTGCAGTCTCTTTTGTATACTGCTGAGTAAATGTTTTAACACATTTACTCAGAGGAAGCACCATTTCTCTCGTAGAACTATCCAAAACGTTTCTTTGTTAATTCCAGCACTGTAAGAAATATTCTCATCTACAATAATTGTATTCTTAATTGGATTAAGATCTGGTGATTGCGGTGATTATTCGATCTTTTCAATTTATTTTTTGGCAAAAAATGCAGATGCAACTTTCGAAGTGTGTTTGATATCATTATGCTGTTGGAAAATAAACTTTCTTAAACACATCATTTCTGTCGATTGTAGTAAATTGCTATTTAAGATGTCGACATAGTCGACAACGGTCATACGACTATCAATGTTAACTAATTTTCCAATAACTATCATAGAAAAACAGCCTCAAAGCATTATCAAGTCACCACCGTGTTTAATCGTTAATTAAACATTTTGTATATTTTATACACTCTTTTTCTTTTCTTTTCATTCATCAATTCAAATTTTGACTCGTCAAACTAAATGACACTTTGCCAAAATGATAGTGGCTTGTTTATATATTGTTTAGCAAATAGTAAACGTTCTTTTTTATTCTTAGGGCTAATAAAAGGTTTCTTTTTCGCTAAATAATTTTTGAAACCACATTTATTCAATCTTCTTCTCATTGTTCTTCCATGTATATTAATAAGACTTAAATTTTCCTTCGTAGCTTGAGCCGATATGGAATAATCTTTTTTTATTTCGCGAATTATCATTTTATCATCCCTTCTTGAAGTTTTTCTTGGTCTGCCAGATTTGGTTAAATTATGTACTTTATTATAGTTTTTATATTTATCACATTTTCTTAGCTTCCATAATTGAAAGTATGTATCAAGTTTGCAATTTCCTTAAATTTTAAACCGTTATTTCTATCTTTAACTATTAATTGTCCGACATCCACGGATTTTATATTATTCTCACTCATCTATGTAAATAAAGACACAAATACTTATTAAAAATAATGTACAGTGGTGGACATACACTTACGAACACTGCTTAACTGTAGATTCTATTTTTGGCAATATCATATAGGAATATCATTTGTATCTTTTAAATAAATATATATATATATATATTATTAAAAAACCACAGTGAAAATTTATTTATACTAATTTAATCTTTAAACAAGATAACAGTAATTAAAAGTCGCTTTTATGTTTCGTCTTATGGATATATACTTACGAATAATATATTTTGGATAACAGAATATTATTTTGAAGAGTGAAAATTGAATTATATGTTATTACAACTTACAGTAATTTTAGTTTTTGCCATTTGCTTTGATTACTGCTGCACAACGTTTTTGCATAGACTGTATTAAGCGAATGTATCGATCGATAGGAATCGAGTTCTATTACTTGCTCTGATGCTTTAAATGCTTTATTGCTTTACATAATTCATTGATGTTTTGTAGTTTCGTATGTTTTATTTTTCTATCGATGTCAATTCAAAGCATCTCGATTGGATTTAGGTCTTTGATCTAGCCACTTCAAAACAGTAACATTTTCCTCATTTAAAAATTATTTAACAATTTTCACCGTATGTGATAGTAGTGTATCCTTTAAACATGTATAAAATAAGGTGAACTAAATTATAAAAAATTTTTCCAAGTTAAATAAATAATGAAAATATAATTATTCGTATGTTTGTAAGTATGTCCGCCACTGTACATACATAAATGAAAAAAATAGTCGGCATATGTTTGATATTTTGCAATATTATTACTGTGTAAACTTTAAACTTACTTTTCCCTGTTCCACGTGTTGCACAAATTCAGTGATGAATTTGTAATTATTATTAATAGTTTTTGAGACTTTATTTCATCTTTTCTCATTATTTGTCATGTTGTGATACTTTATCTTAGAGAAGTGTTTTATGTATGGACGTATATATAAATATATTTCTGGAGTTATTATGCAGTTAGAAACACATCTTTCTCACTTAATTACCGTGGCACTTAGCTAACCAAATAATAACAATTGAGAAATCGTTCTTCCTAATATTTAATTCGACCGTATATAGGAACAAGCAATATTACTACGTTGTCGGTAGTTTGTAATTAATATAACTATCAATATTTACACTTGCATTGTATAAATGCAAACGTGAGTGCAATAATTAGAAAGAGATTTATTAGTAGTCGCAAGAGTACGTTACCAATCTTCAAATTCGATTTTCTCGAGAACAGTTCACAAGAAAAAATTCCATTTTGCACTTTCGATTTATTTTCTCACAAGGAATTATTCGTTTTCCCCTAATATCATACAGTGCGTTCCACGCTCCATACTTTCATTTTCAATTAGGATTATTATTTCTTATCTTTGATACGCGTTCCCTCTGGTTTCTGTCAATGTCCAATGTCTACTCTTTGCTCTTCATCTCCAGTTGATCATTGAAAGCTAGGAAAAGCTTTTCTCTTCGCGGAATAGAAAGCATCCGTTGGTCGAGAGAAGAAATTGGCGACGTAAAAGACAGAGGGAAAGAAGAACCGATAAAATAAGGGCACGTACAGCGGAAGTGGTGTTTCGAGAATGCTGCGAGAGTAGAAACAGCCAGTGCTAGGATGGAGTAAAACAAAGGGATCTCGTCTGGTGTAACGATCTCGAAACTGCAGAAAGTTAGACTTATAGTCGAACTGATTTCAAAAAGGGCCAGCCTGATCACAGACGTGTACACGTATGTGTACACGTGTGCGTGAACGTTTCAACGAATGGCAAGATTAAGTAAGAGGTGCGAGAGAGTTAATGAAGGAAATAACAAGCGATTTCGTGACCTCTTATGTCGATTGAAAACTTAATAATCCTGGTCTACGCGAATTGATCGTGTCGATTAATTAAATACAATTATGAAAATACTCTGAATCGGTTTTTACGATTACTAGGAATATTTGATTCTACGAGTACAGGTCTAATGTAAATCAAAGACTAACCGTATCTGAGGAGAGCTTAAGGATCGTAATATTTCATTAATAAATATGTTATACCCTACTGGCAATGCTAACTATCATTTATATTCAATTCCAATGAAAGTAATTTACGAACTGACCAAACTCTGTCAGTATGATCTTAGTAGAAATCTAAGAAGAATATGTAATGTAGACATATACCCATAAATGGTTTATTAAAGAGTTATGACAAAAATATGAACTGTAACGAAGGGATAATGAAATCATTGTACTTTTACTATTACTCTGCTACAGATTATAAAGTTTATCCGAGCTTTATAGTAGAACTTCGATATTAATATTAATCAAATATAGAAACTGTAGACCCAAAATTTAAGAATTAAAATTCTGAAATATCCATTCCAGTCTCCCAGGCTTTCTTAGTCGTCAATTCAATGATTCTCTTTAATAGTATTATTTCACTGGTTGTATTTTTGTATTTTTGTCTTTTGTATTTTTTGCCTGTGCTTCAAACCATCGTAAATTCGTTCCTGAGCAATGCTTCTGAATGCGTGGAAATAGAAATCGAATTATAATTATACTCTTCTTCTTTTTCTACATTGTTTTCAATCTCATTACATTTGTTCCATTCATTAACTTGTTTCACAATTTCATTATCAGGTATGTAATTTATCTTATCGTTATTTAGCCATTCTATAATAATATTTTTATTTAAACTTCAGTAGACTGGCGTACTGTGTATTGTTAAAAGTATTTCGTTCACTGCACGATTTTTCCAACGTCTTTTTTAACATCCTATCAGACATTGATCATGAAATAAGTATAGCATTTCAGATCGAAACGTTTATACATGTTTAATAAATTTATTTTACTATCGTTAGATCTAAATACAAATTTTTGCAATAAATATGCTTTTTATAACTACATTTTTATAATTCTATTACGTACAGTAACATTGGACAGCAGGAATATCACTTTAATAAATTCATCCATTTTATCAAAAATTCCATACGATAAATGCAACATATTGCATTATAACTAGTAGTAACAGCATTTTTTCTCTGCAACTATTTTCCATTTACTGCTTTATATACGTTTTATACTTTATACAAACACGTTTGTAAATCATTCGATAAATATTTTATTGTCCATCTAAGCATTCTTCTGATTGATGTACATAATCGATAGGCTGATATTTTTAAAACAATGAAGGTTTTCGCTTTTACCAATTAATAAAATCAGTAGTTTGTGAGTTTGTACAAACAGAGAGCAGTTATACAATATTATTAGATGTTTTGTCGATAATTTTTTATTACGAAGATTGGTGAATCTGTTTCTTAGTAAAGTATTTAAATGCGAGTTTGCAGTGCCCCTGTTCTAAGCCTGGTCAAAATTACAATTTGTTTTTATTCTTATCCACTTTGGGTACAGGTATAATTGTAGCTTTTCTCCAAGTGTCGGAGAATACTTGATGTAACCACATGCAATTATAGATTTTTAGGAGATGGTTAATACCGATTGGCGGTAATTCTATCATCAGTTTGCTTGGTACATCATCCCATCTTGGAATTTAATTTTTTGCGATACGAAGGGTACTCTTCAGCTCTTCTAACGTGATATTGGGAGTTTATGGTGGATTCTGTGTCAAAGTCATCTGAATAGTTGTTACTGTTTATTGATTTTGTGTTGTTAGTTGTAAATGTGGGATCTCTTTCATTGTCGCTTTCTTTGTTTAAGTTCCTTTGGAACATCTCTACGAGGGTGTTCGCTATGTTCTTTCATTTGGTTATATAGATATCGTTTGCTAGGTCGAGGAATTGAATTTCTGCGTTGAAAGATCCCCTATTTATACTTCTGATGTACCTCTATAGGGTATTTATTGGGATTTTGTTTTTAGTAGTCGATATACAGCCAGTCACGAAAGTATTCATACGCTTTATTCTAAGTAAATTTGTGAGTCTGATTTTAATGAAAGTTGGTGTGCACGGAGAGAGTTCACTATTGGAATATATCAATGATTTTTGCCCTTGTAAAGTTACTTTGTTTGATATTCTGGTTCGATTTTAGTTAATTTTATCTTGAATTACTACGATATTTAGATTATAATTCTTTTTTGAAACGTACTTCCATTTAGTTTTGTAATAGTATTGTATTTAAAAGACTGTAGTCTAATTTTACTATACTGTCTTGCGTTTTTTATAAACATGGAAAACCTTTATCGATTACTTACCATTTGTGTTTAATTCATTTAGAAAAGAGAGGAATTATTTGCAGTTTTTAATTTATACATAAAATAATAAAGAGCTGCACGTATTCCTTAAAATTTTATATTTAAATAATTCTAATACCATTGCCACATCACTGAACACATTTCTGATATTATATATTAAGGTCCATTGAGTGTTTCATGATATTGTATATGCTGATTATAATGAATTGAATTCTTTTAGAAATTATTTAGCAATGTTATTTTAGAGAAACTTAATTTCAACTTCATTTTCTTTCTTCAGTTATTAATAGTTTCGGCATTTTATAAACTCTTAAATACAATTGTAGAAATATTATCATCCATTACTTATCAAATATTTGTAGGTAGTAATGTGTGTATTTCCAAACTTCTGTGTTCTTCAAAATTGATCGAAACAAAAATTGAAGAAATAGAATTCACGTCGAGAATTAATAAATTACTGTTCAAGTTTGCTAACTCTTGCAAATGAACTGGTTTTTTAAACAAAATTTGAGCAATCACTGTTCCCTTTATTGGTATGAAATACCGAATGACAAATTCAATTCGGAAAGAATGAATATTTTTAACAAACGAAATCCTGTTTATAAATAATGAACCATATATAAACATACAATATATTTTACTATTTTAAATTTTAACTTCACAATCAGGAGATAACAAAAACGTCCACTTTTATACATTACAGTGAAGAATGATTTAAAAATATAAAATGACTTTTGAAATCGTAATTTTTAAATAATTGGAAAGCGGTAATTATTTTAAAATGTTCAAAGTACGTTCGCGAATATTGATTGAAATATGCGTGTCCCGTTTGCAGTGCATATCACGATAATAAGGGGTATATTTTCAAGTATTTTTGTAGTCCGTTGCTCTCAGGAAATGTGTTAATTATTCTCTTGTACAAAATCAATCTTTTATTCATCAATATCGTTTCATGAGGATGTCCTCGAATGCAAAAAAAAATTTTTAGAACATTTGTGCTGGAAAAGAAAGTAATCGCTTTGTAGAAAGGAAAATCTATGGTAAATTGGTAACGAACCCAGCTCCGCCAATTTCGTATAAACAAATTCTATCATACATACATACACACTGTAATTGGACGTTGCCAGAAATTTTTGTCAGACGCCTGATTCTCATTCAAGGCCAATAATACATTCGAATGACTACATGAAAACTTTTCCAAATGAGAAAATGTATAGAATCAGATTCAAATAATTAATTTAAACCTAAATATTTTCTTAACTGACTTTACACCAGTTTTTATTAAACCGCAACTATACTAATATCAAGAGGGTGAAATAAATTATAATTCGACTCGCTTCGGAGAAGATAACCAAAATTACGAAATAAAATTAATCATTAATTGTAACAGACACGTGTTGATTTTAACGAATTATTGCACAATTGTTCATTGGACCGAACTAAGAAATTTGCCATATTTGGTTAGTGCTAGATTTGTGTTTTTATGGAGAAACCACCACTTTTAATCTAGTCATCCTTTTTATATATACACTTCTAATTCATAAATATATAAATTCAAATATCGATTCAAATAAATATTATGTCATTTTTGAAGATCTATATGTCTACATAAAAGAATCTTCGAGAACATAATTGTTTTAATAAAACTTATACCATTCTCCCCTATTTTTCAGAAATTCTTGAATATTTAAGTGTACATATAGTATAATTACTCCAAACCGAATTGAAAATTTAATTTCAACGGAAATTAATATTCAGGTAGACTGGAATGAAACTACAACGAAAAAGAAAAATGTTGCAACTAACAAACGCAAACTTAATTCGCCTATTCAACAAACGGCAGATATGTCAGATGTTGACCAAATAAAATAATTACGACTGATGAGAATCCTTACAGTATATTAGATTATAATCGTTAGAAAATCAATCAGAAAACCCTATTGTAGAAATCAGTAGTAAATTACAATCAAAACTTCTACCAATTTCTATGGAGTCCCTTATTCTATTATTAAACGAAATAAGAGACAAGAAATTCACATTAAAACAATTAAAGAATGATCAAGTCAAAGTTCAAGACACCACTAAAATCTATAGTAAAATAGGTGTAGTTTTAGCTCCAAGAAAAAAAAATGCAAACTTCTACATATATCAATTGAAAAAAAGAAAAGTTATCAGTCAATAATCAACGAACCAAGAAAGCGTTTATCCATACAGTAAGACAGATAAATAATATTATCAAGCACATTACGAAAAAAACCGCTTCCCCTATTCTTTATTGAACTTGAACTTAATTAAAATAATAAAAAAATACATAAAATGTATAGACTGCTTAATATGGTAATTTCCTAGAACTAAAAGGGACGTTCCGCAAGGTTTACGCTGACAAATCTATGAACACATTAGAAACTATTGTAACAAAACATCGTACATGTCAAATGTGCAGGCAAACATTTAACTACGAACTACCCGTTTAAAACGAAAATAGACAATGTAAAATGTTTTAACTGCCAGGGAGCCCATTTGGCCATCTACAAGGGCTGTATAGTCAGAAAAGGACAACAACAAAATTTGTTTTCTAAACTCCGGTTGTTTCCTACCCTCACACAGAAAGTAGTTACAAAAAATTTTAAGTATGAAAATTAAATTATTACTACGTCCCAAAATATACAAGAAACCCTCCTTTCTACACAAAATATTAACCTAATCATTGATACGACAAGTAAAAATCAAGAAATAAAAAAAAATTATCAGTTACATCAATTAAAAACATTGAAACAATCACTAACATGCTCATCAAACGAATCAAATTTCTAAGTCAATAATCATAGAAAATGAAGAAAATGATAGAACTCCTCACATGTATGCTTAATAATAAATAAAAATGGAGCCATTAAAGATCGCAATTTAGAATGCAAACGGGTTACAACAGACAATGCAAATATAATACAAAATACGATTGGAAAATCAGTCAAATGATTTAGCTAGAAACTTATATGTAACAAGTTTTCTTAAAAGACTTCATAGGAAATGTTCAAATAACCTTCCTCAACAGTGTACGTCGTAATCGCTGTATAAGTCATTATTAATGAGGAAGTATCTACGTGCTATTGACTCAAACCGTTACAACAATTTACCAAACGTCCCAACTGGACAAATTATAAAGTAGAGAAGCAAAAGTAGATTTGCTTCTAAGGACAAATTCAGTCGTTTAAGCAAAATTTATGTCTCTGGAGATTCGTTGCTTTATATGTTGGATACTTTCAATTGGCACAGCATAAACTAATAATTGTACGTGACTTTAGAAAAAAAGTCCACTAGAAACAAGTCGGGAATTGAGGTTACCAAGCAATAGAGCCATATGTGTACAACCAATGTTGTATAATATTATTCGTCCACGAGAAGAAGGCACAACTTGTTTACATTCTCATTCTGTCCATAGTCCGTTCCTGCGTGAACGTTAATATTATGAAAATTATTTATAGCGAAAAGAACTAATTTGTATTTATTAAGAATAATATAAATCCGTCGATACTCATTTCTATCTAGACGAATTCTATGCAATTACGATGCAATCGAAAGCAAGAATCGTCGTTAGTCGAGGTGACGAAGATCTACGGTGATGTTTAAATATTATCACTGATTCGATAAGCTTCTCGTAATGGAAAGAAGGAATACAATTTAACATGCGTAATAATCATTATTATTTTCAAAATTATTCAATCCGTACTATTGAAGCGTTTATTGTGACAACTATTAGAAGAAATAATCATGTCATTAAACCTGCAAGTCTGTACAGTTGATACCTTTTTAGATAGATTTTCGAAGATTTATTGAACAATCAGAATCAAGTCTGACATTAACGCTACTTGTCACAAAAAAGCTACGTCTAATTAAAGTCGATTAAAAATTTTATTAAATTTGTGTTCCAGTGAAAACAATAATAAAATTGTTGATTTAATGTATGTTGCATATTTCCTTTATATGTATATAAATAAATTATTGCAACTTTTCTTTATTAAATTTTGTGCCATTTAAAAACATCAAGATTTTGAAATTTGTTATATAACAGTTTATAGCCAGATGGAAATTGATTAATTTTTATTCAGAATATTTTTTGTCGCACAATCGAAAATAGCTGAAATATCATCGTAACAGTTACACTCTCTATACAGACCTTTCAAAATAATACAACATTTATTTGAATTTTTCTCGATATATTTTGTAATTTACAACTCGGATAAAAGGGGTGATTTTTTCTCAAAGTACAAAAGTAGTACAAACCGAATGCAGGAAAGGCCTTCGGTTTACCTAATGAACAATTGTGCAAAGCTTTATTAAAATCGGTTTTTGTCACTCCTCCATCGTCCCTTCTGAGCAATTATAAGAGACTGAAACAACGAAAGAGTTAAATGATGAGATTCAATATTTTCAATATAAAATTCAATTTAAATATTATTTTAATCCATACCGAATAATTTTATTTTTAATCAGTGAAATCACAATTAGTGTAGGATGTAAGAGACAAACAAATTTGTTTTAAAATTATGGTTGCACATCTCCATTTGTTCATTTTTTAAACAGTCTTCGTTCAATTAAATTCGAACAACGTAATGTGGAAGATTACGAAGCAGTTTATACCAATCCTTAATCAGTTCTGAAATTTTAGAAAATTGTTTCTCGTAAAAACTATTTTCGATACATTTAATTCATCTGTATCAGGTTAAACTTCATTCAATCATAAATCAAATACAATTTGCAAAGGTAACAAAAAACAATTTCACCCTGAACAACATCTATAAAACTATTTTGTTAAATATCGTAACACCACATTATTGATTAATATAATCTCGAGTCTCGCAGAACGTAATACCAATACGATTCATCTGAATTTACTCAACCACTACCATTCTTAATTAATAATATTTCAAGTTGTAGGATCGCGTACGACCTGTGTAGAGGGTACCACCTTCTTCATTTAATTTACATAACAGTAATCTTCATTCGTTCCAGTTCAAAACGATCAAATATACAAGATTCGAAAGAAATATTTCAGTTGTCTAAAAATTTCGTCGATTTGTTGTATTTCAATTTTCGAAACAATAGACGAGTTTTCGTTACCAGGTGTAACTTCATCTTGTTTGCTTCATACACGCTAACTTGCATCGGTGAAATTTTGGAAAAAAGTAACACGCGTAATTAGTCCAGAATAGTTCCATTTAGATAAAATTCTTGACACGTTATTTCAGTTTTTACTCTACATTCTGAAGAATACATAAACGACCGTTCATTGAAATGACCAGTTTTCATTGAAATAAATCTCGAACGGCGTAACTTTTTCATATTAGAAAGGAATTTCGAAATATCGCGGTACCGCTATTGTTTCAATGTCTGCATTCTCGATAGAGTACAAACATGCAAGTGACGTAGAATATGAGATCAGGGTGAGACAATTGTGCCGTGTCTCACCCTGTACCCACTTTAGGTCCAGATTAGATCCTGGATAGAAATAGCTCACGTAGCCGTAATGTCGTAAAAAAGTGATAATGGACCCGCACGAAGGGCAACCCGCGATAAAGACAAAGTATATGACGCCGATCGTGGATCGTGTGAATTGCGGGAGGATGGAGTGATCGACCAGTGGATCGACGGGAGAACGATGCATCACTCCGGAGGTACTGGTTACGGGACCGGGCCCCAAGAGCGAGTGCACCAAGCGCCGCGGACTACCAGCCAACCTGATAAGTGCCCCTACGAAACATACCAGGCACAGATACCTGACTGTTGTGCAGCTGCGGCTGCTGTGCAGGATCCGTATCCACGTCCACCGAGCGGATACGACGGCAGGTGTTACGATGAGTGTCACCGCAGAACTCCCTATCAGGAGGATACCTACTCCCAGGTACGTGACATTACTTTCTTATTTTTTAATATTTCCATCATCTTTGATGATGTACTGTATGTATACACGTTGCTACACATCTCTCGAAGTTCTCGGGCACCGCGAAGTCAAAAATATATCGAGTTAAATAAACACTCGTGTACATTAGAGGTACCTTCAGTGAGGAGCACAATTGTACTAATAGTAAAATGTTCCATGAAAATTATTCTATAAATATATCGAGTTGAATAAATACACTCGAGTACAAGTAGGATACTCAATGAGGAGCATAATTGTACTAATGGTAAAATGTTCCATGAAAATTATTCTATAAATATATCGAGTTGAATAAATACACTCGTGTACAGGTAGGATATTCAGTGAGGAGCATAATTGTACTAATGGTAAAATGTTCCATGAAAATTATTCTATAAATATATCGAGTTGAATAAATACACTCGAGTACAAGTAGGATACTCAGTGAGGAGCATAATTGTACTAATGGTAAAATGTTCCATGAAAATTATTCTATAAATATATCGAGTTGAATAAATACACTCGAGTACAAGTAGGATACTCAATGAGGAGCATAATTGTACTAATGGTAAAATGTTCCATGAAAATTATTCTATAAATATATCGAGTTGAATAAATATACTTGTGTACAAGTAGGATATTCGGTGAGTACCAATAGTAAAATGTTCCATGAAAATGATTCATTGTTGTGTATAATAGATGATAACAGAAGTAAGTGTAACTAATGTATTAGTGATCGCGGTGTACCTAAATAATTTTGTAATCTTTACGATATTTGCTTATTCCGATATTAATGATAGAAACTGACTCGAGATTGCACCGTGTTTTGAAGAGTAAGCTTCAAAGTTGTTATTAGTAATTCATATTTTGCCCCCAGACCTTTTAATGTCCGACCGTATGATTTTATGAATCATCTGGCGTGCACGGTTTACGTTTATGCAAGTTTATGACTCGCGCGTCAACGAAAACTATTTTTGAGGCAGTATATGTTATTGAACTTTTCCGTAGGTATGGTTACGTAGGTTTCACGTCAGTGCCTCGCTAGCTAATTGCGGGCGTCATAAACCGACGATTTCGGGAAGGTGTCCCCCTTTACAAGACCCAGAGGGCTGGACCGATTAGTCACGGGTAACGGGCCGAAAGGAAATTCCGCTAAGTTGTCAAACTTTCGATTTCTCTACGTTAACACTTCGCTGTTTCGAGGAAACGCGCCAAAGGCCCAAAGAATAGGCGAGGGAGAGGAAAGTTCAGAGTGGAGAAGGAAATTCCATTTGTGTACAGGGTGTTCACGCTATTACTAGCCAGCGATTTTTTCGAGAACGATTATAAAGAAATGAGAGAGAAAAGTTTTATATTTTTTTACGATTAATGGAACAGTGTATATCGATTTAGCATGTTTGCATTATTTTAACGAAGGTGACCTTCAGTTTCCGAAATAGAATGCCATATATTTTTTCATATCATATAAAAGTATGTGTCAAGACGAGTTCATTCGCGTACCATATAATAACCTTTGAAGTCATAGAAGATGGGGAATAAAAGAAAAAAGTTCGATATTTCATAACATTGTGTTTACTAGGACTTTGTATTAATAAGATTACAAAAGATGTTCGATATGATTTCCTTGTGCACGAATACACATTTCACTTCTACGGATTACATTTCGTATCGTAAACAATATTTTTAAGAGTTGCCTGTAAAAAGAAATCTAAAATTTACTTCCAAACTTATTGTTTAGATAATTTTTGACAGTTCTACAATTATGTGGTGATGCTCCATCGTATTAAAAATACATATCTTGTGTAACAGACAGTGGCAATTTTTCCCAATAATTTTCAAATTTAGTATTCAGAAATTCTAAGTATTTAATACCATTTAATATATCGCTATAAAGATAAGGTCCTAGTGACAAGTTATCAATTATGCCACACCAGATATTTATACGAACTTGTATCTGAAAGTTAGTTTCTCTTCTTATTATTGGGTTTTTATTACACCGTGTGTGTGCATTATGCACATTGTTCGTTACATTATTATTGAAACTTGATTCATCGATCCAAGGAAATCTTTTGTAAAAGTTTTCATTGTTTCTATTATTTATAAGAAACTAACTATAAAATTCCATCCGTCATGGAAAATCACTTTCTTGTAATCCTTGTACTGTACAATATTTAAGAGGCTTGTACTTATGCGCTTTTAAAGTTTTATGAACGGATCCCACTGAAATGCTACTTGCAGAAGCTACTTTTCTTATTGAAGTTTTTGAATTTTCTTGAAAATGTAAAAGAACATCTACCTTTGTATCATTAGAAATAAAAGATTTCCGATTATGATACTTATTTTGCAAAGATCTTGTTTCCTTAAAAGGCTTTGCAACTAAAACAAATGGATTTTCATTTCAATGTACTCTCTCTGCGTACCATACTTGCTTTTTCTTCAACTGAATAACAAGATATCATTTTACATGGAACATTACTAAGCTATTTACGATGTAGAAATGACATTGTTCAATTGGAATAAAAACAGATGAAAACACTCTGATACTAAATAACAAGATATTCACTCAGTCACGTTGTACGAGCAAAATTATATCAGGAGGAAACATTTGTAAATACAATGTTATAAAATATTCAAACTTGTTCTTTCAATCCTGATCTTCTATTATCTCGAGGATCATCATATAGTACATGAATGAAGTCATTTTGATACATACTTTTATATGATATAAAAATGTATATGGCATTCCATTTAAAAAGTGAAAGGTCACCATTTCTCGAAAAATCATGTAAATATTCAAAATTGATATACACTGTTGTATTGATCATACAAAAAACTAAAACTTTTTCCTCTCTTATTTGTTTATAATCGTAATAGTTTTCGAAAAAGATTCTGGCTAGTAATAACGCGAATATTCTGTATATAAATGTGACTGTTAGAATTAAGCTGCTTGTTCTATCCAAACACTAGGGTACACGCTCAAGGTTAATAAACTGTGATCCAGGTGAGAAATTAAACACGTACTCATTTCAAGTAACAAATCCTTTAACTTTTTAAACGTCCATATTTCATTAAATTTTGATAATAATTACATATATGGCAGTACGTTTGGAATCTTTACCATATAGAAAAATAATGCAGTTAAACTTAGTTAAAACGAGAAAAATGGATGTAATAAAATCAAGGTTAAAATTAATAATCGTAATGATTGTTCACCTTCGTAGCAAGTGTAGAACGCAAATACATTGTACAAATTTTGGGAAACTTGGGGAACATGAAAATGAGATCTTTCAAATGTACATACATTTTCAGATTTATAATACAAATTCTAATCGAAATTGTGTTTACAATTAATGAATTTTGTTTTATAATTTACAAGTATAGTAAAAGTTGGATAACTGCATGAAGATCGGGACCCAAGTCAGGCACGTATCCAATGCAGATGTTGATATTTAGGTCTGATGCGGTCGAGCTGTCCTTTGAAATTCGTCTTTATTTGTGCCAAATATAAATGAGGACAAGTGAAAGAAAAAGAAGTCTGAAAGTCGAAATGAGGAAAAAAGCATATCGACATAGCAAATTAATGCAATAATGAAGAAACTTTTTTATTTTTGCTTCTTTTTGAATGAAACTTTAACCATCGTATTCGTGGAGGTTTGCCGAACGTACATAGGAAATCTGATAATTAATAAATAAATAGGCTTAATAAATCGTTTTCTAAACGTGAAATTAAATTTTTAGTAAAAATAAAAGAAATTTGTTAGATTTCAAATTTTTTCTTTCTGTTCACCGATAATCATTTGAATACTTTTATAGTCCCCTTTCAGCACATGTTTACACAAATATTTCATCGAATGGCGGACAACTATCGTTCATATTTACTCAATAATTCTAACCTAGAAACTAGAAAAATTGAAAATCGTTGTACCAAGTCCATTGTTCGAATAACCAAATTCCCGACAAAGTCGCACCTACGGTAGGTCGCGTATTACAATAGTCAACGACTCATGTGGCAAAGGAATTATTCTCGATTTTTAAATACCGATATTTCGTTATTTTCATATATTCTCAGCCAAACACGTTAGGCTGACGTCGTCGATCCGTAGAACGGTGCTGTACCCAAGATTGCATGGCAAGGGTCCTGGCACGGACCTCTGCGGAACATTGGAGTACATCCTTTCGCTCCATCCCGTAACAGCGCAGATATCCTGTGCACCTGTAATGGAGCTATTCCTCAATTACTACGTTTATATAGACGAGGACTCCAAGGTCTTCGAATCCCGGCCTAATTGCCTCCCCCAGAATAGGCTGCTAAAGGCCATCCTATCTCGAGAGATGGCGACGAATTGCATCAACGGTCGATCGTCCTTGCTGGAATCCAAACTGGCACTCGCCCAGGTCGGACTCGCTTTGCGGCAGGTGCCAGACGATGCGGGCTACCAGCACTCTTCGGAAAAGTTTGCCCAAATAGTCGAGAAAATAAATGGGTCGGTACGCGGACAGAGATTCTACGGCCCTTTTTTTAGGGTGTTCGTTAGACGTCGCTAAATAAACTGTTCGTTTCCGCCATCACCTGTGTTAGGATGTCTGGTGGCAAGGCAGGGCCACACGCACGCTGCCCCACCAATTGTATTTCCGGGGGACCCAAAGGCACAGGGTGTCGTTCCATGGAGGATAGAGGCGAGAGCTCGGAGAAAATGCAACCTCATGGTTAGGAGGGCCTTCCGCGGCCCACGCCAAGACGACATTACGCGTTCGCAGAAAGACACAACGGCAATCGAGTGTCGAGCACTCTAGTGCCGAGTGCTGAGACTTGCTACCGGGCATGGGCCGTACTACTCCCGGCAGAGCTCCGCCCCCGCTCCTCTCCCCGCCCGGCCGCGGCGATCGTCACGCCCTATTCACTCGTCCAGACAGAGCACACTCGAGTGTGTATCCTCGTTCGCAGGACAATGCCAGCAGCTCAGTGTCGCTTCCTTCTCTATACGGTGTAGGTACCCCCTGAGGCAACCATGGTCGAACAGCACCTGCACCGTGTAGTAGGTGAGAGTATCAAAACCTTTGCCAAGTTACTCAAGCAAGAGTGGCGATACCTCAGTCTTATGGAATGCCCGTGCAATCCGATCCCCTGGATCTGTTCGATGACGCATTGGGCACCGTTCTTTGAACGCCGAGTAACTATCCCCCAGTCGTCTTCGACTGTTAACACCAACGTGTCATCCGCAAAGAACGTCTGGCTGACAACGTCAGAGGGTCGCAAAATGGTATCATATCCGAGGTTCCATAACATAGGTCCAAGCACAGATTCCTTGCGGAACCTCATCGTACACTTCTCTCCGCTCCACTTCCCTCTGACCCGAGTACTCCAATCACCTATTCCGGAAGTAGCCTTCGACCACTGCCCTTAGATAAACGAGAACCCGATGGTCTTCGAGGCCCTGCCTGATTGCCTCCCAAAGTAAGGTGTTGAAGGCATTAACGATGTAGAAGGACACCACCAATGTCATCCTATGGAATTTCTTCCCACCCTGTGTCTCGAGACGGTCGAGACTGAATGCGCCTGGAGAGCACGCCCCCATCCCAACCAGGCACTGTACGGAGGCTACGAGGCCAGACCTCAGCGAGATGTAGCACCCAATCACGGCGATTCTCCCCTACTAGACAGTAACGAAGCTCACGCTGCACTCGAGTGGAGGACGCGGCTAGGACTCGTCACCTACCTTTCATATATCGCTACTGAACTGTCCATGTCACCCATCCAATGCGAGTTGTTGGGAACGCAGTACTGTTCAGTGGCATGTGTTAAACCAACACATGTAGTGACATTAGGTTCTGTGCCTTCCAGCATTGAAGTTTGCCTGAAGAAAGAGCCAAGGGATCATTGTTTACCGATTACCAGTTATCCTTCTGGTTTCTTTTAACGGCAAGAGAACGCTACCGGTTCTGTATAGGCTGGGTTTCTCCATTTCCGCACAAAGCGGACATTTGGGGACAGTCACGCACTAGTCCCGCTCTCAAATTTGAAAATCTCGAGAATCCAAATTCTGGTCACTGCGCGTTTGATCCGCACCAATGCGATTTTGAGGCCCCGCCCCCTTCAGACACGCCCCCTTCGCAACGTAATCACTGCTGTCTTTGGAGGGTGCTCTAGGCTGATCTTAGGCACGGACTCCTTCTCCCCCTCCATCACCTTGACCACACCAGTAGGAGCGGTTAGACAGCCCAGATTGACCGCTGGTCAAAAGTTGGTTGGGCTAGCCGCTACTGCCACAGCAACAGCATGGACTCTCGGATCTGACGTTTGAGAGCTTCCATCTTCCGTCTCGTCAGGACCTCTACCCGCTCGCGGGACTCGCAGCGGTTTTCGTGGAAAACCGGCTCCTACTGAGGTGCATGTAGCACCCGACTCTCGGTCTTATGGAGCACCACCTGCAACCCGATGCAACTAAGGTGTCACTTGACATCCCTACTATCTTATCGGTTTCATTTCAAGTTACTATACCGCTACTGTATTTTTCTACATAACTACACGTGCATACAGATAAATAATTATGATTAAAATCGTTAAAAAACATTATTTTCTTCAAAATTTATCTTATTATAGTTCAACTTTAGATATGTATACACATTTTTTAAGGTTTAGTAATTCGCAAAAAAAAAACAATTACAATACTAAATATTCTTATTGAAAAAAAATTTATTTAGTTTTAATATTCACCAATGTCTCCTATCTTATTATGTGTTTAAGATGTCTTAAAACTGATAGCAATTATAAATATTTTTTAATATATTTTCCAGCCATAATAGAAAGTAAATTGCAAATAAATAAAATTATCAGCTTTTCCATTCTATTTTCTCAACTACGATAGTATCGTGTCTCGATCCGCGCGCTAATTAAATTTAATTTCGTCTTGAGATATGTGTAGATTTTTTTAATTAGTAAATAGAATTGAATGAGTTCCCAGGCCTGTAATAAGCGTATTTCTCAATCTTGATATTTATGTCAACTCAAAATTATATTTCATGTTTCCACAAAAGGTGGATGTTAATTAGTGCTGAGGAGGGGAATTGTAAGCCGTTGAAGATTTAGCAGGAAACTCTGTTTGACAGTCTGACGCCTACAATATAAGCCATTTCAGCCTAACTAATTCCAAGACCTCATGTTACGCAGAGTTGCTGCAACATTAAAAACATTTACCAGCCTTCTGAAAGCGATTAGTACTTTTAAAACGCTTATATGTACTTAGACCATTAATTATAGCTTCGTACTTAACACAAAAACAACGAGTACCTACATCAAGACGAATTTGTTAAAACACTATGATTTAAAAAGTTTGTAGAAGTAAACAATTTTATTTTCTGTAACTTGTGTGCTATTTTTAAAAATTTGATTAGGAAAAACAATCAGCTAATTCAAAAACATGATAACATGATATGTAAGACTTAAAGAGAAAATGATTCCTTTTCCTAGATGAATAACCATGATTAACTACTCCATTCTTAGATCTTTAACTTTGCATTTCGATTCCACTAAAATGCAATAACAATACTAAATAAGAAGATATTTTTTCAATGTTTAAGGCAACAATTATTAAATTAAATCACTCCTCCTGAGAAATAATAATAAATAAAATATTTGAAAAACGTGTTTATAATTTTAATACTCTATGGTAGTACATATAATTATTTCTCTTCAATATTTTAAATTTAAAATTTCAACAGGGCTCGTATTGTTTAAATTCGAACTCGGTGATAAACATGAATCCCATAATTATATAATTTCTTTAAAAATACTTTCTGCATTAGTAAAATCAGTATACAGCATGGACCAAATAACGCTATTATGAGTTAATATTTTGTAAAGGTATTACAAAATACTTTATCGTGTATTAATGATAAAAAAGAATATATCATTTAATAATAATAGAATGTTCTATTTATAGTTGAACCTTCAAATTCATAAACAACATCAGTTTTGTTGAATGTACATGATTATACGAAAAGTGTGTACATCTATGGTACTAAATAGTTTTCCAGAACGAATTTGAAAACAGTTCGGTACGTTACTTGTACAGATCGTTCTCTCTTTTTCATTACTTTCAATTCAAATCGAGTAAAACTTACATATGCAAGAATTTCAAATAATCCCTAGAAATGCAAACCAAACATAAATCATCCTAGAGTTAAAGATTGCCAAAATAAAAATCGTAATCTTCCATGTACATCTGTTTCACGATTTAGTTTGTATGTAAAGTGCCTACAAGCAATGCTCGAGTATGTGTCATTAGCGGCAGTAATACAATCTATATCTCCACCGGTAGAGGCAATTAAAATCCGGGCATCCAGGCCTGTTCATCTGATGGAAAGCACGGCGATCAGAAATCGTGAGTTTCACTCCGTTTCGCCTGAATTCATTTCAGAAATTCCAACGGAGTTGAATCTTCCAGTAGCCATTATGGGTTTTCGGGATCTGAAAATTCACTCGATTTCGCCTGAATTCATTTCAGAAATTCCAACGGAGTTGAATCTTCCAGTAGCTATTATGGGTTTTCGGGATCTGAAAATTGATTCGACTCGGCATGCATGCTTTAAGTTCGACGTTTCGCTGTACGTATATCTGACTGATATCGATTTGGCCCAATTTCGTGGTCCTCGTTTCCTCTCCATATTTTAGGAATTCAGCGAGCACACGCAGAGAATGAGAAAGGAAATGGGCTAAGAGGAAAACAGAATCGGACTAGAAACAGTTAGTGTCAAAAATATATCAACGTTACTCTTTGCCAATAATCTTGAAAATATATAACACTTGCTCCGTCATTTCGTGTTACGAAAACGGACGGTTTTTATGCATTGATTTTTCGCGGCTAATGGAATCCGTGGTCACAAAGTTCATCCACATCGTTCATAATATCAATGCCAATTTTCGATAGATCGACAGAAAGATGATTAGCTTTAACGTTTAGTGAACACTGATAAATCTATATCATAAACGATGTTTTGAGGGATTTTGTAATAGTATCTTACTGACAATGAATATTGTTGAAGAAAAAATTCATTGAGACTTCTTTCACATAATTGGGAAGAAAATCGCCTGGCCTCCAAACAGTGATTGCTTAATCGTCTGAAGTCAATGCCATGAGCTAAAACACAGGGTACCATACAAATGATTATAAACACAGATACGTCAATTTTGAAAAATATCAAGCAATATAGATAATATTTGTGAAACATTAACCGTATGAACATGACCAAAATATTCGAAAAAAATAACTAATAACAATATATTTTTTAAATAATCAAATTTTTAGTTTAGTAATTTTTAGGTTAGTTCATCGTGAGCATGTACCTACCAGATATTACTAACCGCTGAATGTTGTGCACTAATTACTTAATTCATAGTAGTTTCCTTTACATTGTTCCAAAGTTGTATATATATATTTGTTTTAACCCGCTTAGAATTTATAGTTAATTTAGTTACTTTTTTATCAATTTATATCTATAAATATTTGATTTAAGATTTGGATTCTTCGACCTTCTAAATTTTCCACTGTATCGTGCAATAAATATTTCTTATAAACTTTTTCTAGCGCATTTTTTAATATAATTAAACCGTGACTATCACACGGTAACTTAATTTTTTACGGAAGTTCGAAATAATCAAATGACGAACTTGATATGAAATTTCTTTTCTTTCGGACATTTTGCTAATTGTTCTGTCTTGTACGACATCTAGACTTCAACTAAATAGAAAGTTTATTTTTATTTGTAACTACTGTATACAAGTAATAACTACGCATTAAGTTTGTTTATATTTTATGACGAAGGAATCGAGTGTCCACTTATTTGTGTTCTTTCAACTTCTTTATTAGATACTGTTCTTTTTTTCGAGTTTAACATCCCATCAACTTTTAAGTCATTAGCGACTCCTGCAGCGGATTATATCCTTTCAATCAGTTTGGTGTCTTTCAGGTATTGTAAGGTGTTCATTACGTGATTGGGTGATGTTATATCGAATAGGAGGTCGTTAGTTGTCGGTTTTACGTTACATGGATTGTAACTTGATGAATCTATTTTCTTTAGTAGATATTTATCTGTTATTCTACAGTGTCCCGCTCTTAGCCTTACCAGTACAGTTTGTGTGTACAAAAGTGTAAATATTAATTTGAGTTCTCCACTAAATATTCTAGCTACCAAAAGGATACATAATATATAAAACTTGGGACTATAACAGTAGTACTATTTCGACTAAATTTCATTGATAACCATTTTTGCATATCGTGAAATATTATTTTAAAATATTGCTCAAATCCTTTAGGTATCCTACTCCTTGAACATTTCGTGACTTTTTGTATGATGCAGTCGTTGCAGACTACCGACATGTATTATTTTTAAAAATTAATGTCTATCTACTTGTCACATTTTCGTGCACCAAGTTATCAGAAAATTAATTACCCTTTACATGATTTCAGTTTTGAGCGTATGACAACCTGATAGAGATAATAAAGCTGAAATTATTAAAAGTAGTAAAGCAACTGTGAAAGAACGCGGTTTATTTCGTCGTTCATAAATCAATACCACTTCTAAAATGAAATCAATACGTTGCCGTTCGGATGCTTTTTCACACGGTGAATTACAAGGCAGCAGATTTTTTCTACGGAATAAGAACTGATTACAATCTTAACGATGTGGGTCAACAAAATTTGCCTGGTATTATCATTGATAAGACATCTCCAGGAGAAGTGCTGAAGTTTTCGACAAGGACACTGATACGTTAAATTTAACACGTCACGAAAGAATGTTAAGAAACGGTTGTATAAATCGAGGAACAAATAAGAAGGAGAAAGAAGAAGAAAAATGACATTAATCTGCGTTACAAGGGTTTAACATAGAACATGGTTTACGAGTATAAGAATCGATGATGCATTATTTGATTAATCTTGCATAGTGTCTAGCATCAGAAATAAAATCTTGCACATATCGCTCAATTCTCAAACCGTAATACATTGAACCTCGTGTAATAAAATCAAAAGTCCGTAACAGATAAACTTTACGACTAATAACGATTAAAGCTTACATATTTGTTCGAGTATTAGTTGCTACACGAGTTTTTTTGTGATTTACATCCGAACGATAAATTATACACATTTTCGTGAGTCATAAGCGCGTGAGTGCATTCGCGTCGTATATCACTCGTAGCTACTGAGAACTATCGTAAATATTGCACGGATATCTCTTAATATGATGTATGCATACTTGTTGGTTGTTCTACAGATGTAAATATTATCGTACTTTTACATATCCAGTTGACACGGAAAATCACATGTAAGATAACAATAATAACTAATGTATACAATAGTAGCTAAAAAATTAATATTAATTGTACGAAAACGTTGAAAAATGTAAAAGGTTAGGGTACTTTCCTAGAATACTTCTTTCCACTGAATTTATACTTGCAATTAGTTCTTATGGTAAGAAAAATATTTTATAATATTTATTAAACTTGTTTTTCTACCTGTTAAATAATAATCGAAAGACGTTATTGAAATCCATTTGAAAAATTGCAGGTGATTTTGACAATTTTTAATTCATAACTGTTGGTACACCTGAAAAAACTTAAATTTAAGATATACCTGGTTGAATAAGACCTTATTATGATTTTAATTGTTCTAAAAAATACATCAGTTCTCCTGTTATGTGGTATAAGGAATATATGCAATAAAAACTAAATAAACATCAATTCATAAAAGATGGTGAAGTATGTTTAATAAATGCCTTACAGTTTCTGTAATTTTTGCTATACAATATCAAAACATACTACTACAACTTTTACAACCTAGTTCTCTGAAAAAACATCACAGTCAATGTGTCTGAAGTGGCAGGTGTAACGCTAGCATTATTATTTTTCAAAATTCATTTTCTTTTTAAAGTTTAAAGTCATCGATATCTTTTTAAATAGCACCCTATACTTTTTTCAATATTCTTGTATAGCATAAAAAAAGAAATCCAGCAATGATTCTCATTATTCAGAACTTTCATTGAAATTATTGTCTCAAATGAATGTTTCAATAGAAATACTATCAAATATTCACTTTCACAAAGTTTACATTCACATTTACATGTTTGGATCATGTACGTAAAACAGAAATTTTTTCAAAATTCAATGGTCAGGACAGGATGATTTATAAGGTCATTAGATTTGTTTCTTTATATTGTACAAAGACATCGACAAAGGTAGTCTCATTTAAAAGATATCGATGATCTCAAATTTGGTAAAAAATTGACCTTAGAAAAAGAATAATGCTATTGTTACATGTGTGTCTTCATATATAGTACAATTTTATCTTGAAGAATTTACATTTCAAAATAAAATAAAGATAAAACTTCAAAGTATTAAAAAGGGTTTCTAACTAAAGGTATACCTTTTTCTGTGGAATCTAAACAGTTATTAAATGAGAAGTCAAGTAGATACACCGACAATAATATTATAGTTTCAAAGTGAATTGATAAGTAGGAGAACATGAGTTGAGTCAGACAAGAAAATTGGTTTCATAACATATCTGTACATGTTAAGGCGTCAGATAACAATAGTTACTTGTTAGTCATTTAATTGACATATGATAGGACACTTTTAATAAACATGCCCCAAGATTGGAATACCATAGGGAGTACAATTCACTTAATTAGTGTGTGTCATCCTCATATTCTTCATATGACAGCCTGTATCCGAAATAATTATTTAAGACAACATTTAAAGAGCCTGTACGAGATGTTTGAAAGATGTATTAGATAAGATGCATATTTGGGATCATTGTTGTGCTGGAAATAGTATAAGGTGACATGTTCAACTTCTCTGCTTGTGATTTAAAAATTTTTGTTTAAATATTTAAATACTTCATGTTATCCATCGTACTGTCAATAAATTCTATATTTCCAGTTCTATATTTAGCTATGCAGTCCCACATCACCAAGCCTCCTTCGTGTCTTACTGTTGGACAGGTATTGCAAACATAATGTTTCATATTGGGTTTCCTTCACACGATTTATTTTCTTCCATCGCGTCCAAATAAGTTTATTTTCGTTTCGTCCGAAAATATAACATTTTTCTAAAACTATTCGTTACAATTAATGAAAGTTTTAGCGAATTGTAAACGCTTTTCCCTATTTTATTTTGAGATGTAAAGTTTCTTTCGAGTTATTCTCCCGTTGTATCTTTCTTCACGTAAAATTCTTCGAACTGTTTAGTGGGACTTCCCATCAATAATACCAATATTAAATTTATACAAACCCAAAGAATTTAAAAAAATCACTATGTGTATGCCCAATTTTGTGTCGATAAAACCCTAGTAATTTTACATTTTCAGTTAAATTTAAATAAATACTTAATGTTATTTCGTTTTTCGTTTCACTTCTGACTTTCAAGTATCCATGATTTAATTGATTTTCCAGTTAATTTTTATCACCAACATAGGTGTATTCTCAGTTTTGTGAATAACTGAAGTTCTACGCGTGATTGAAGAGGTTATGCGCTGATATGATGGAATAGGTTAACCTTTGCCACGTGTTACCGAATAATTTATTTCACGATCAGTAAAATCGGGGAAGAAAATAATAAACATACGGTGAATATCGGACACTGCACCACACTTTCAACATAAAACACTTAATTTTCAATTTTTCGTGTGCAACTTAAAACCCTGTGTGTTGCTGCCTAGTTACACGTTTCACTCTACTACCTTTTTTCTCTCCATGCATTCGCTTCTTCTCTTGCCACCTCTCACTGACTATTATACATCATAAAACAAAAGAAAAATTCACAAGGGAACTGTACGGTAGTGGAAATCATTTTTGAAACGGTAGTAGATACAAGTTATAGTATATACCTAGTATCAAAAAACCCTAATCAATTTTTTCAAAATGGGCCTTCGTTTTCGAAATACTTTGATTTAAAATTTGATATATATTTCATAAGTAAATTGCTTAAATATTTTTAAAAGCGCAAGTTTTGATTAAGTCGAGCGAGAGATTACGGAAGCGTTGGTAATAGGATCGAATCCGGATTTCCGTTACTATATTTTTAATAGAAAAATGAAAGTCAATCCAATTAATGTGATTAATATTTTAATGGAAGCATATAATTATGAAAATGGCACCGAAAATGATAGTAATGCTAAAGAAATTGAGGTGTCACAAAATATTATTGATTTAATAGATATTTGTGGCGACAAGTTTTGACAGCCAAGGATTAATTAACAATACGTGTCCATAATATAGATAGTTACTATATCATATATTCAAAAATTCACGTTCCACATTTAAACTGATTTTATAATACCAACGTTAACCTTCATTGAAAGGATCAAATCAAAATTTAAAAATATACGTATTTTCCATATTGATCTATAGTTTATATTAACAAATTTATAAAAATGCGAAACAATGAATTGTATAAAAAAGTATAAAAAATGAACATTTTTTAATATATTGTTTAAACAAATTGATATTTAGCAAAGCAGTTTGGGAAATTAAATTCATTATTCAAAAGTATGCAATTTTTGTTTAAACAACTTTTTTCTAGGTCTTATCATTTTCGAAATATCGTGGAAAATGTTATTTCTCCCCCAAATTTGAAAGCTAATTTCATCCGCTAGATATGGATAATAGTAGATAAAAACAAACAACTGTAGCCGGACAGCACCAGCAAGGTGCGGTAAATGAGCGTATCAAGGCCTCTGCTCAACTTTTCAAGCAGGAGCGGTTCGACAGCCCTGACGGTCTGCTAGCTTCATATGGTTTGGTCCAGCCACTGCAGCAGTATGAACCATCGAGCCTGACGTTTTAGGACCTCCATCTTCCGTCCCGTTAGGACCTCCCGTTCCGCACACACATTCACGTTCGCCAGAATCGCACCCGCACTTACACTCATGCTCACTCGTTTTTTGTGACTTGCATTTATGAAAAAGGAGAAAGATTTTTCTTGAGGCGAGCACAGGAAAAACGCCGAAGAGCAGTCACAGTACCGTGAGTCATTGCACTGTATATTTGTCCTTTTGTCTTTGTTGTGTTATAATTATGTATTGCTTTTGTTTATTCGTTTGTGTTATAATTTATTTATTTTTTTATTTTTGTATTACTTTGGTTGTATTCATCAGGTCGACTTTGGATGCAGAATATGAATCGACAAATATTGCACTGTGGCCTACCAGAAAACGTAATATATTAGTATAATATATAATAAATTTAAATTTTCATAAAATTTTATTACATTTATTTAATTCTTTTGCGATGTTAGACACATTTAGTGATTGTAAAACAGCAAAATATAACTAGTACGTATGCCAAAAATGAAATGGCAAAAGCAAACAACATAGCAATGTTAAGACTTACCACCTTACCATTGTCAATTAAATATGTGGGCACAAGTTAAGAACTGCGTTTTAATACAGATATGACAAATGTGGGTAACACATTACCGTTGAAGATACATTTTTCATGTTGTTATCTCCTTTCAATATATGAGAGGAACACAATCCCTTCATTGGTTAATACAGAACTTGAACCAATCGTGATAGTACATGATACGTTCAAAATCCTTTTGCACAGCATTAACTTCCAGTTAACCCACCAGTGTATGGCTAGCTAAAGACTCGAAGCGTGCTGTTGAAAATGCTTACACTATTGTAGGATTTCTATTTAAGGATCGGGATGTATCAGAAATATTTAGTCAATTAACGCACGAGTAATAAATAACAATAATAAAAACTTCTCGAGGTACTTTGAAATCGTAATGTACTGTACCGTATCTAAAGTAGACAGCACTTCTCTAGATACTTTGCACGCTAGACTCAACGTTCTCCCTCCAGAAACGAGATATTACAACAACCCCTGTTCAGGGTGACAACCCTTTTTATACTCCAGAATTTGGAGACTATGTGACTTGTGTAACGCATCTTGGAGATAACGCAAGCGTAGGCCGGCCGTACTGGCTCGCTCGGGTGGTCGCTAGACGGTAATCAGACGATGGGCCTCCATTGTGTCCGTGACGCGGGAAATTCAACGGTCCCGTCGGTTTACAACCAGTTACCACCCTCCGCAGTGGGTCGCTCGTATCGCTCGACTCCCATGCTCTTTCTTTCTCTCACACACACACACACACACACACACACATGCGCGCGCGCCATTCGCTAGCATCCTACGTTATTGAAAAATGGATCTTGTTTAATGTCATTCTCGTTTTGGAAACTCTACTTTTACTGTAGAAAATCCAAATCTTAAATCAAATATTTATAGATATAAATTGATAAAAAAATAACTAAATTAACTATAAATTTTAAGCGAGTTGAAAGAAAAATATATATATATATATATATATATATATATATATATATATATATATATATATACAACTTTGGAACAATGTAAAGGAAACTACTATGAATTAAGTAATTATTGCACAACATTCAGCGGTGTTAGTAACATCTGGTAGGTACATGCTCACGGTGAACTAACCTAAAAATTACTAAACTAAAAATTCGATTATTTAAAAAATATGTTGTTATTAGTTATTTGTTCGAATATTTTTGTCATGTTCATACGGTTAATGTTTTATAAATATCTATATTGCTTGATATTTTTCAAAATTGACGTATCTGTGTTTATAATCATTTGTATGTTATTGCTGCAATACAATTATTTTGAAAATTATAATATAACTTTATTTATTTAAACATTAAACTTTTTGTGCGAATGCTTTTGTTATCTATTGTATATACATATTATAATTTGAAAAGATTTCTCTATACTTACGAGAGAAGAACCTCTATTTGTATCCTCCAATTTCAATGTATTTTTACAGAATAATAGCATACAAATTCCTTACGATGTATGCAAAATATTAGGTATAAATGATTAAACTTACATACTCTCAATATATATTTTAAATATAAATACAGAACTTCGGAGCATTATTGACGCAGTGAGGTGAATAGATAAGTGTTAAACTGACGATTCAAGAATCGATCGAATCAAACATCTCACTCAACATCTTTTTCTTTACTCAACATCGTAAGAGCTGCTATCACCTGAAGCCCTTCGGAGAATTTATAATCTATGTAAACACAAAAGTTATGTTTTCAACTTTGACATGATTTATTTTTCTATAAATTGTAATTGTGCAGAGTTTATTTAGATAGAAATAAGTTTAAGCGACTTTATATTATTTTTAATGAACGAAAATTAGTTCTTTTAGCAATAAATAAATTTGAAGACATTAATGATTCTTAAAGACATTAAATTGAACTCATTTTTTCAGTAGGAGAATTTCACCGACTTAACGACAGTATACAAATAGAAAATCAATTTGTTTTGACGCTTTTATTTGAAGGCTACGCTGTTGCTACTGCATCTTATTCTGTCTCACTCAATTTCGAAATGACTGCCATCGATCTTGGTTATTACTCGGTTAATAGCAAGCACCGACTGTGATGCAAGGAGAGCTAGTGGGACTGTAATTGTAATGGAGATGTAAACAGAACTGTGTCTTCTTTTCGTAGACGGTACAAATACCATTGTCGTAATTTCAAATGAAAATATTGGATCAATCTTGGTGCGTCAGTTTAGCATTTACGTACTCGTGTCGCTACGCCAATGGTGCCCCAATGTTTTGTGTTTGTCTCAATATATACATGTAGTATCTAACATTCATCGTTTATATCTTTTCAATTATTGAATACCTACGTCTAATATTTTACATACATTACAAGCAACGCGTTTGTTGACACTTTGCAAAAATCCATTAAAATTGAAGCCAAATAGAGGTTTTCCTTTCTTGTTAGTATTCCGTCGATGAGTATTCTGTATTCTGAGCTATCATTTTTCTGTTCTTCCTTACCAAAGGTGAGGGCGAGATGAAATGACAGCGGATCAGAGAGACTGAAAGCGAGCGCGGAACAAGGCAGACGAATCATATTGCAGGTAAAGGACGGAGTATTAGACACCGAAAAGATGGAATGAGACAAAGTACCAATGCTTTGTTTTATACAATCGTTTTGGTTTTCAATGCTTCTCACTTGCTCTCATTTCATTTCACCCTCGCCTTCGTAAGGCAGAAATAAAATAATAATGGTGATGAGAGCGTCCAGCAGTTATCGAACAGGCCAAATTCAATATCAATTGAGTAAATACTGTATTGATTGTTAACGCCGAATTGATCTGCTTTTCATGAATTTTTTCTTTTCTAATATATTCCAGAATTATTTTTTTTTTTTGTTACTTGTACATAATTTCTTTCAGAATTTTAGAAGCATAATGTTATTTTTATAAAAGATTCAAGATTGCGTTGTATTAGTATAAAAATTCAATTTGTAGCAGCGATTGTTGCTCCTAATGTATACACATGAATTCATCTGGAAGAATAACAGGCGTTACTGAATTCTTTCTAGGAACAACAGCTATACAAGCTATTGCAGATACATTTAACTTTATTGATGTATATCGTGTATGTAAGTATACACGTTTACGAAGATTTATAAAAAATATTATTTTTAGAAATATACAAATTTTATTTAAAAACAATTGTGGTATTAAATAATTCAATATTGAGTGCTTAATTAAATATTGAGTACAATGTTACCAAATTAGTTTCGAGGAAAATAATACCCGAATATTTCTATATACAATTTTATTTATAAACTTCTGTATACTTATACAGGATACTTTTCAATATACATTATAAAGAAATTTATGTTATAAAATTTTCAAATACAGGTACCCCAATAATAACTTGTGTCGTTCTTCTCTTATCCAATTAAAGAGTATACGAAAAGGAAAAATATTCGTGAACATATGGAAATTACATTTTTATTTAAATTTTCGGCTATTCAAAACGTAAAAGATGAGGTAGTGTAGGAAAACAGATTATTTTATACATAAAGATGTATAATACATTGGATGAGAGTAACAGAACAAATTTAAAATGTATTTAAAATGACCAAAATCTAACCTAAAATGATCATATATGAGTGCGTTTCCCGCTCTTTACACATGATTCGTACCAATAGTATACTGGTACGTCACCCATTGACAATAATTAATAATAACCCATTCTTTATTCTGTCATAATTTTGATAACATTCGAAACCGTGACAGGGTAGGCATAAACTCGCTAAAAGTGCAATAAATAGTTGGTAACGATACTTTCGATGTATCGTGCCTATTTTCGCAGGCAAAAAAGCAATTAGGCTTCGCACAGATAATCAGTAACAATCAAGTCCCTCAGAATCGAACAACAATCAGACTTTTGAACTAGTTAATTAACATTTAATCAGCATTTACTCAATATTCTGAAAGCTATCAGACTTCACTTAATTGCTTTAGTTACAGAAGCTCTTTGACTTGGATCAGTATATGAAACTGTACAGTTATTATTGGCATAATCAAATTTGTATTGCAGTTTGTTTGTTAAAATAAGCGTATTAAAAATTAATTCAATTAGCCAATATTAGTGATAATCCTCTGAGAACTTCATGCACCTCGTTGAGCAACGTCTAATAATAAATCGCGTTAAACTAATTTGCAACTTTTTGTTTTTTTTTCATGTATATTATGTAATAAAAATTCTACGTAAAAATGTATTCGGGTACAATGTTTAAAAAAACCAATATTTTGTGAGGTATCTCACATTTTTTATATGTTGTGGGTTTTGTGGGCATGTTTGAATGTAAATTTTTGTTACAAACTCTTGTGAACGTATGAGATATCAGCGATTGATAACACTCAACCTTTTGAGGACAGAAACTCTAATAAAAAAAAAAAATTCACTTGTTGATAAGTTACTGATAGTTTATCATCACGGTAAGTTAAAATTCTTATAAAAAATATCACAGAAAGTGATATCATTCACTAATAGTGAAAAAATTGATTCGTTTACTTATTTTGTGTTGTGCATCAAAAATTTTGTTGACGCTGTAAGGATGTGCAATAATATGTAACCTGATTGCATACAATTGACAAGAACAGAGTTTCACAAGCTCGAACGTAATTTACGAGAATATGGAACTTTCTTGAATCTTAAGAGGAGTATACCAAAACCGGTTACAAATAATGAAGACATTAAATTATGCGTTCTAACTTATATCGAGTTTAATTTGCAAGCCTCAATAAGGGGAACAGCTAAAGAAGGTAATACCAGCGAAAGTTTTGTCCGATGAATTTTAAAATTGCAAAAATTTTGTACATTCCATTTGTCTATTCGACGTACTTTACATTCAACAGATGAAGATCTATGCATGCGATCCTGACTATATTTTTTACCCCAAGTAGAACACGATTCAAATTTTCCTCAAAAAGTTCTATCAGCAAACGAATGTACATTTACAAGGAATAGAATATTCAATAATCATAATGAACATACATGGGCTACAGGAAATTCATAACTTCGAAGGAATACGAATAACCAAATACTTTCTAGTATTAATGTTTGGTGCGATATTTTGGACTTCTTTAAAAATAACATATTAAATGGTAAAAGATATTTACACTTTTTAGAATTTGTATTACTTGATCCTTTTTAAGATTTTTCCCCTCAAATGCGAATGAATTTGAAATATTATCAATAAGATAATGCACCAGCACACAATACACGCATAGTAATAAATTACCTACAACAAACTTATTCCGACAGACAGTTTGGAACATGTAGTATAACACCATGGCCATTACACTCTTCCGACGTAAATCCTACGAACTTCTTTTTATGGAGTTATGTACTATCTAGGTGTACTCAGTGTACTCAGTATACAGTGTACTTTTGTCAATTGGTATCTGTGGAAAATTTGAAAGTAATAATGGAACTACATTGTTCAAACATAAACAGTGATCACATTAATCGTAACAAAATCATTATGAAAAGTATAAGAAAACAATGCATGAAATGCTTATTATGTGAGGGCGTGGACGTTCGAACATCTTAAATAAAATAAGTACACGAGTTCTTAAAAATGTGAGATATCTTACAAAATATTGGTTTCTTGAACATTGTACTCGAATACTTCTTCACGCAGAATATTCCAAAAAATTGGTACGAGTAAAAAAAATTTTTTAAATAGGAATTCCATTTAAAAAAAGTTTGGTTGCACTTTTTCCGTGCATCGTAGTTCTTTTGAAGAACCAGTTGCATGATGCACCGTGTATAAAATTGAAAGGCAGTTTCCATAGCATTCTTTGACCAGGAAAGTACCTACTTTGGTTAGCTTACCTACATGGTAGGCAAAGCGTCTTAATAAATTTTAAAAGATACGAATCACTTTTAATAAATGTGGTATGATGTTAAATTGAAGTATATTATTTTTCTTCGATTCTTATTCGAGATTTGGCCCACAGAAAGTGTCATCGTATTTAAGAATAGAAATATACTGTCCCTTGATAACAGTAATTCAGATTGAGACTGGAACTATGATATTAAAATAATCAAATATTTAAACACTGCAGTGTTCGTGTATCGTTATTCGAATATCGAATGGAAGCAAAGTTTAAAAGAGAACGATGCACTCGAAGACTTTGATTTAGGGCCCGCACTACACTATTCGAGTATTACGGATGTTCGATATTTGTTCGGTGGATGAAACATTCGAATAATAGCATTCAAAATATATTCGCCGAATATTAAAATCACCGAAACGTTCGTGTATTTGAACACATAAAAATTCGATAAGTAATTTCAGCCCTGCTTCAGACCACACAATGTACCTCATGAAAATATCTCTATCGCAGGATGTACCTCCGAACTTTCATCGGCCCCAATCCAGACTGGGATACGAGGATCGTCCCCCATCTCGTGTGGGATATACCTCGGATTCTAGGTGTGCTAGTGGACTCGGCTACGACGACACGGGTGGAGGTTACTTGGACCAAAGTGATCCGAGGATGTATTGCACCAGCGGTTATTGCATGGGGGATACCATAATGGCCACTAACAGAGGTGTCTGCGGCGAAGAGGTCGAGCTAGACATGCGGAGGCACATTCAGGCATGCGCTTGCACCTGCAACCATATGGGCTATGGGAATTACATGGACTATCAGGTAATTTGGCTTTCTAATTGATTTAATCTTTTTCATCCGGACGGGGAAATTCTGGGTAATAACATTAGCACATCGGAGATCTAATGTGTATATATATATATATATATATAAATTTTATATATATAAATATATATATAAAACAAAGTTTTGTGACAAGAACTTTATCTGTATATAAAGTTTTATTCAAGTTTCCTCTTTAAAAGCATGTTATTAAGAGTATTTTTCTAAACGATAAGACATTTTCAGATTATAATCGACTACAATAAAGATTTCTTAGATTAAAATAATAACAAAACTATTTGTTGAAGTTTAAAAATATTTTAAAACACTGAAAATATTACCTACATGCGTAATAACAGAAGGAACATATATATATAATAGAAACAGAAAGAACTCTGAATAAACACTTCATGTTCCCAAGGAAACAGTAACTGTGAAATTCATAAATTGCAAATTAACATACAAGAATGGTATTTTTAATCGCAATATCATCATATTTCTGCAGAGAACTAGCAAACTCACAAAAACAAACTTTTATTTAAATAAGTGCAACTCACAAATTTGAAATTGGTAGCTATCCAAATTTTAAACTTGACTTTTTAAAGGTTGAATATTTATTTTATATAACAAAATGCACTATCGGAAAAATTGTAAAGGATGATACACAAATCATTTATAAGGAGCTAAAAGACAAATATATAAGAATCATTACTTAAGATTTGTTTAGGAGTTTTAGGATAAAAGTCTGTTTTATTTCAAAAATATTCATTTCATTGTACATAAAAATAAATTTAGCCTTCTCATCATCAAACTGCATATCATGTTTGTGGAAATTATTTAAATCTTCTTCCATTTGAATATTCGCTAGGGATGGTAAAGGAGTTGAAGATGTTATAACGAAAAGAACTAACTTGTAGTTATTAAAAATAATATAAATCAGCTTATACTTATTTCTATCGAGATAAATTCTGTATAATTACAATTTAAACAAAAATAAGTCATGTTAGCATTAAAACCAGTGTAACTTTTATGATTTGTAATGTAAGAAAACGTTATGCTTGTTTTAATTTTAGTATGACTTGTTTTTGTGTAAATTGTAATTGTATGCAATTTGTTTAGATAGAAATGAGTATTGGCGGATTTATATTATTTTTAATAAATACAAATTAGTTCCTTTCGCTATAAATAATTTTCAAAATTATGTACATAGAGGATGTACACAAGTTGTGCCTTCTTCTCGTGGACGGGTAATATATAGGACTAAACACGAAGCGAAGAAACAAACAATACGTGGCAGTAGAACAATGAATTTACCTCTCAAAGTCCTTGACCAGATAATAGTCTTGACTTTTACTTTTAGTTCATCAAACAACGTTCAAGTGTCAAACTTCGACGCGTTCGAACTTCATTGAATGATAGCTTCTAAATACTTGACTCTGAAACTGGACTCTGAAGAAAGTTAAAAGAATTTAGAGTGGACGATGGAGAAGACGCGTAAACACTTACCGCTGACGTATGCGAATATTGCAAAGGGAACGGTGAACTATGTCGCCAATACAAGTTTATTAAGTTTTGCGTTGGATTTAAATTATTGCATTAATAAAGATAAAAGTGAAAAAATGCAATTCGAATTTGATGTACACTTACGAACGCGTTACAAAATTTTATCTTCCTCGTTCGAAAAGGGTATTAAAAATAATGTTTAATTTAAAGGTCTCTTAAATATTTTCCGGTCAATTTTATCATTAATATCAATGTAATATTATTACATAAATTAATATCATACTGCTTGATGATATCCTAGGATTATTTCCATTTGAAATAACGTTTGAACTAATGATTTTTTAAAATTACGAAGAGTTCTATTTTCACATAAAATTTGGTGGACAGAAAATTGTATATTAGTTATGTCTTTTAATATTATTTTAGGGCCTTTTTACATTTCAAAGTGAACTGTATAAAGTCGTATGATCATTTTATTGATCATATATTGAATCATATATAATTAAATTTGTGCTTTTTTATAAATTAAACGACGTGCATATCGCGTTATACAAAAAATAAAATTCGCCTTCTAATAACCTTCAAACAGATTAATTACAGATGGTTTTATTTCGCCTAGGCTCTATATAACGAATAGAATTTCAAAAAATTTATAATTTGTATGTTATTTAAATTAATAGCTAACTTAGGACGTCCTATACATGAATGAAACACAAATTGAATACTCGTTATATTACTGGGCTAAAAAATTGTTAAAGCAAAGAAATTATCTTCAGATTACATCTGCTAATATTTCACCGTATAACATAATATTCAGAGAAACTTGCAATACCAATGTATTTAAATATTTACAAGTGTTACAGTATTTGATATTCACAGGAACTTGCAACGTGTTTAAATTTTCATAGACGTTACAGTACTCGAATAATCGGATCGATCGAAACCGTGTTTCGAAATCTATACCCAGCGACGATAACTGAATTTCATTACTTTTGTTGAACGATACAAAATAATAAACTTTGACAAGTCAAGCGAAGAATCATCCGAGCATCACTTAAATAGCTGGTATAATCTAGCAATGGGGGGGGGAAAAAAAACAAGTTTCCGCGATAAGAATTGAAAAACGTGAAAGAAACGATCTCGAAGAGACGTCCCGGTAAAATGCTCTCATAAAACGAATCCTTTTGAGCGAACCGCACGATCCTCTGGCCCGAACTGCGCTGTCGTGCTCTTATTTGGCTGTGGAAGCCGCGCGGTTAGGAGGAAAAACACAAGGGAGAACAGAGAAAGAGACGAATAGAAGAAAGAAAAATTCATTTTGAAATGGCGCTGTCCACGGAGAGGCTACACGTCGAACTCCAGTGCCCTGGTTCGGGGGAACACCGTGAATTCTGGCTCGCTGCCAGCTAGTTGCAAAAGGACCGGAAGAGATCCAGCACGTCGGGTGGAAAAAAAAGTGGTACGCGCGTATCTATCATCGTAATACCTGTCAGGTGGGTGTCTGTGCGCGTGCATTCGGGCACAGAACGGGCTGCCTGTGTTTGCCCAAGTGAATCGAGGAAAGAGTAGCCCGGATGCAGGATAGTCGCATGTGAGCAAAACTTTCCCAAAAACCATTTAGAGAAGGTAGAGAACCTATTTTCGGATGCTGAGCAAGGGAGAAAGGGACATCGGGCCGTGAAAGATGAATCGAGATAAACAGGGGAGCCGATCAGACGGAGAGAGATAGGTAATATACGGAAACCCACGTGAGAGTTAGAAAGTCACACAGTGAATTGCGTGGGAAAGAGAAATGCATAGAGCGTGGAGTGGCTAGGGGGCAAAGGGGATAGGAATACGTTACTACTGCACTGCAGCAAGTAAACTTCGGCTGTATGTGTATGTGTGTGCGTGTGTGAGTATGTGGTATTGGTCATCGTGTGAGTGGAACGCACATGGGATGGTCAGTTCTTCGATGGAACTCGCCTCCTCTAGTTCTGATTTACATTCTGTTTTATCGGGCTACAGGTACGCTGTTGTATGTGAACCGTTTTTACAACTTCCTGTTCATTTTCACCACTACCGGCCAATTACAATTACACATTGTTTCAAGAAATATTTAGCGTTCGTTTTGTTTGTTTATTCGTCCTCTGATTCGAATGGTCTATTATTCTTCGTACGATACGTATCAGTCCTTTCGAACCTCGAAGGAAACCACTCGTCTGTTCTGCAATAGATGCATCGAAATTTCTTCAATGGTATTTTTATTTATTAGTTAGTCGAATTATTCTGTCCGCAGAATTTTTCACTCGGTATTAACTGCTAACAAGGAACCTTGCTATAGTAGGTATCGCTTTTGAGACGGTAGTAGGTGCAAGTTATAGCACATACCTAGTATCAGAAAACTGTAATGGGTTTCTTCAAAATGGACCTTTGTTTTCGGGATGGGACTACGAATCCTGATGATAGTGGGATCGAATCCCCGGCTCTCTCGTTTACTATTTTTTTTTTTAGTACAACTTTGAAATGCAAAAATATGTTTGATTTATTTTTGTATTTAATGTCAATGCTAATGATATCAACATTAAGACAAAAAACCTTAAATTTTTAATACAAAAAGTAGAAGTAAATACATTAGTAAAATAGCAGTATACGTCGCGTATATTTTTCGGTATTACTCATTCGTTTTAGTCGTTACCAGGTGAATTCTATATTGATTATTGATATTGCCACTATCGACGTTAATTGTCTTCGGGCATATTCCAAACAATTGCTAACTAGGAAGAGTCCGCATATCTGCTCGTTTTGGATAACCGTATTGTATTTTCCGAATTGTTCCAATTGCTTGGTCGTTTGACTACGGAATGTTCTTGTTTGTAGAAAATAATGAAATGTAAAATTAATAATACACAATATTGATTATTACATGCTTCTTCCGGTTAAATATACCACTATGTCGCATACAACATTCCAAACAAATAACTTCAGCTTACACTTTACACAAAAATACACAAATGTCAATAATTTCGTTTTGATGATGTTTGCTTGAAATACACGCGGAAAATGTAGCAAAGTTTATATGCACCATACTCTTATATATATTCAGGTATAGCTGTAGAAGGAGTGTGGCTTTAAAATCAGGTTTTTCCAGAGCTACCAAATGTTTACAAACGTACAACTGAAGCTGTTTTTATTGCACCAATGCTAACTTTTATTGAAAAAATTTTTAAAAAATGTGGAAATATATGCATTTCTCATATTGGTCTATAATTTATATTCGCAAATTTATAAAGATGCGAAACAATGAATTGTATAAAAAAAAGTATGAAAAGTGCAAATGTTTTAACATACGGTTTAAATAAATTTATATTTTGCAAAACCGTTTAGGAGCTTAAATTCACTGTTTAAAAGTACAAAATTTTTGTTTAAACAACTTTTTTCCAGGTCTCATCATTCGCGAAATATTAAAGAAAATGTATTTTTTACTTTCCCAATTTTGAGGGCTAATTTCACGCCCTAGTTATACATAATAGCAGATGAGAAAAAGTACGTGTGAAATATTTTTCTAAGAACTATATTATATGTAAGTTTCATTAAAATCAGCAATTTACACTTAGGCGTTAAAAAATTCAAGTTACTTTTTAAGAAACAGCACGAGCATGGCAAATTTCCTCCAGCAGTCAACTATTAGTGTGCACACACTTCAATTTTATTTATTTCTAACAAATATATGTATTTCACGTACAATTTATAACCAATCGATTTACCAGTAACTTGGTAATTTACCTTGTAAACCAGAGATGGTTGTCTCTGTCCGAGATAGTGTTTTCAAACGTTGACAATGACGAAAACATTTGATTTACATCTGATCTTGTTAAGTCATAGCCAAGAAATGGTAAAATATTTCACTCGAGAGTACGTTCATATGTTACTTGTTTCGAGAGCTTGTGATGGTAATGTTACTGATGCAAGTGCACTTTACATCGAACGATTTCCTTATTATCGACATCGCGATCGGAGAAGAGTGTAAATAAAGATTGAAGTAAACGACAGCTGACACTGATTATTCATTCTTATAATGTCATAACAATCGTGGTCGGATTCGATGACGTTACAATTACTTTAAAGATGTTTGAGTTCTCCAAGGCATACGTGGTACACCTAGAATCAGTACACGTAATTTAACTGCAAAATATAATGTTAGTAGAGGAACCATTCATCGTATTCTGCACAATAATCGTATGCATCCATACCAAACTCAATCCAGACCCTGTATACTCGATCTATTTAACATATTCCTTAAATTCTCTTTCTCTTTTTCATTACTTTCTATTTACATTCTTACTTTTGTGGAATAAGCGTTTCAGAAAAGTGAAGCAAATTCGGAGAGATTAAAAAAATAAAGTAACAATGAAATACGACCTGCACTCTAGAGAGTAGTGACAGGGTGCTCTGAATTTCTGCTGTTGACATTTGACGCTTTTTCAAACGTTGTTTCTGTCGATGAAACGTTCAATCAGAAACGTCAACCTATTATACTGGTACCTACACAATATGTGGGTTTCCAAAAGATACACCAAGTTTTGGAAATTGTAAAGAATCGCATAATTTGTGAAATTGAACTTATATGTCACATATATACCGCATGATTTGTAGCCAGGATTTCTCATGAAGATTTGAACATTTCGATATGTGGTGGCAGAGGATGACAAGAAACTGGAATAAATGTTATGCGTAACCAATATTAATGGAGGTGTTCAATAAAGTGAATCCACTTTGTGTAAATAATGTTTAAATTTTTTTCAATACTTCAGGTTCTGTCTTTTTTCTTATATATTTCTGTGGATACCAATCATCAAACTATAATGTGCTTCTTGATCAATTTCAATTAACAGTTAAACACAATGAACTACTAAGTTTGATAAACCTAAAATGATTTTGAATTTCAATACGAGAATATACACTAGAACACATATTAAAAATTGATCATTCTTTGGCTCTAGACTACACGAAAAATTAGTTTGTTAGTACTCTCCTAATATCGTACAAATATATTCTCGATTTTTAGCAAACACTTACCGATGACGTACAATACTGAATACACCATTTTTATTAATTTAAACATTTTATTTCTTTACAATGTACTTACAATATTGTCAAGTAAAATTTTCAATTGTTCAAGTTACACGGAACAAGTAAATGTATGAAAATAGGTATTTGGTTAGGCAATCTATTTCGCGTCTATCAAACCAAGTAACGAAGTTCATATAGATCGATTTGCACGTATGGCATTCTATGGGGTTATTAAGCCGGCTGTTAACTTAAGCGACGATATACACATGCTTCGTCGTTCAAGTCTCGTTCCGTTCTAGCTGTATATGTAGTAGAACTTCGATAGATGCATAGAAACCTCGTACGTTGCATTGTGTTGTCAAATGGAAGGATCGTCAGTAAATGACAAGTAAAATTGGAAATCGAAGAATATAGTAGTATAACGGTTTTTACATGTGGACCTAAACCGTATTCGACTTGCAATGGGTCATTCGATAGCTCATCACAAAAGACCAAATTGGGTCAGTTGTGTCACAGTTTCAATTCTGAACTTCGACTTGAGAGATATCAAAGGGCAAATATTGAAACGTTGTCACGTTCTTTCCCAAACTCTCCTGTACCGTTTCGTAAACAATTTTGAACAAAATCCTTTGAAAATGCCTTTGCATTTCAATCACGAAGGCGTGTATTATAGAACTGAATCGGATTTTCATAAGTGAACATTCAAGATGTTAAAAGTGAAAGAACCTTAAAAATATTGAAAACTATTGCTTTTGTGTTAAAGCAGTCGTGAAACTACGATTACATTTTTACAGTAATTATCCATTGTAGTTACAATTGTTCTCAATTTTGTTCAAATCTTTCATTTACAAAATCTGTCTTTTTCGTCACCTTTTGCATGCCAGTGCAATTTATATGCACGTCGAACTTTCATCCAATGTGTCCAATTGCTAAATTGCTGCAAACTTTTCGAACGTAAACAACTTTTCCAGTTGCTATTGTGCTATCACTGTACATATTATTTTACAAATGAATTTTCAAGTAAGATGATTTCGCTTATTGAGATGATGTGTGAATGTCTAGTCCGGGTTTATAGGAAATCGAATTGTAGTCCCTTCTTTCTATCCAGGTAATATAATATCAGTGACATATTTCAATTTTTTACACAACATATTATCCGTATTATTAGAAAATATTCCCTTTGAAAGACGAATAGATTCGATTGGTCAACCAGTTACAGAATTAACACATTTCCATTGCGAAGTGAGAAATTAGTTACATGAAAATTTTCAGTACTATCAAAATCCTTAGGTTTCTTACCGATCAATTTCTGTTTTTGGGATTACATTAAATTTATTATGTACACTGACGATGTAGTCAGTGTTGAACAGTACATCTATAAAGCAATAGTTGCACAATATCTCGTTTTCTTCCTACGTACAAGAATTGATAAAACGTTATTTTTGTGTGAAAAACTCTTTTAAATAACTACTTTCAATTTTAAAGGTTCGACAACTCTTGATTATTTCACTTCCTTGATACTATTAATTGTTTCAGTGTGTTCGATCGAGTTTAAACACACTTGGCGAGATTTACGCTGCAGTAATTCAAAGATCGTCACTTAAGGCTCAATTTGCACTTGTTTTATTAAAGACCTGGGACATGACTGGAAAATATCAATGACGACTATCTTATCAATGTCAATTGAGGTGTCGCAAGCTCGTACAAAATAAAAAGTCAGAATTTAGGGGTTAGTTTTCTACGATAAAGACTACTTCTTTATTTACAAAAATCGTCCAAATACTAATTAGTATCTATCTGGCGTTACCTACTTGTTCCTCAAGATTATCTTATAAAAACTGCATAGCAAAGAATGATCAGAACTTTCATACTTTACAAACAATCTTCGTTGCAAGCTTTGTAACAATTTGTAATAATTTCCCTTATTAGTTTTTCTTAACGAATTGTTAACAAACTCAATTCGAATTATTCGTTACACACTTTTATCGTCGATAATTGAACGAACTCTTCTATTCGGAACAGATACTGCGTGTCCGTTTTTCAATCAACGTGAAAATTCTTCCGCAAACATTTACATTACGTTCACTTCGTTGAATGTACGAGGATAAGTATTCTGCGAAAACTCCCAGTTTCGCAATTTCTCAGCGTGGCGTACAATATTAACACGATCACAATAATGCGCGCACGGAACACGAAGGAAAAATTTCGAAATGCGACTTTTTCTCTAGTCCGTCGCCTAACAGCGACCGAGAAATGTATTCTATCCCTCCCCCTCTCCCACTCCCCTCCTTTTTCACCTTCCCCTGGTTCGTACCACCCTTTCTGTCTTTCTGAGTGACTGCCTTCGAGGTGCGAGGGTTGCGCCTTTTGTTCGCATCCCTAGCTGTAGGCTCTGAAACCACCCTTCCAATCCACCACTCGCCACGTCTGGCATCAAGTTTCGTTTTTTTGCTCGCGAGGCATGAACGATCTAAATATTTAGCTTGAAGGTGAAAAACGTGGGAGAAGGATTGAGGGAGGGGGATAGAATAGATTTCTCGGGCAAGGAAGAAAAATAAAAGAAAAAAGGCAGTGAAAAGAGGAAGGACGCCTGTCAGAGGGAAGGGTTTCGAGACGGGTAGGAATGATTGGCGAGGTGGTCGGAAATGACCGAACGGGATGCACAGGAAGCGACGGTAGTCGGCCATTGTGGCGGCTAAACGAATTTTTCAAAATCGACGCTGTTGCCGTTAATTTCATTGGCCGTCACTCGCGTCACGCTAGTTTTGTACCGAAACTTTGCTTACTTCGTCCCGACATTGCTTTTTCTCCTCTCACTCGTGCTCCTCCGACCGGTTTTAATTAGCTTACGAACTCGCCGATTAACTCGAAAATCCCGCGGTTGGATGTAATTGTAACGTTTCTAGGTGAGAGATTGAAGAAAGAAGTTCGAAAGTTACCGCTTTTAAACAGTTCCATTGTAATAATTCTCAATCGCGGGTTAAACGAGGTACGGTGGCGCACCGTTTCCTCGGGCATTTTAACATTGTCGAACATCCAATTATTCGATCAGTTTTGTGACGTAACGACGATCATATTTGTGCAATCCGTGCACAATTTTTCAGTACGAACGAAATAAGGGGCGCGTGTGGTTTTCGTCGCGATAATTCAAATTTAAGGGGCAAGATTACCATTTAAGATTTCGTTCCTCTGATACTATCTTTGTAACTACTACAGAAACGAAACAGTTTTTTGAATAAATCTTTTACGGTTTCTGACAGAAAATTGATCGCCATTTTTCTTTGCAGCGTTAGGATTTCACGTGGTTGGGTACACGGAGTGTTATTAATTTGTCGAGTAAGACCTGGTTCTGAACTGAAAGGTAAATCTTTATTAGAGCTTTTAAAGAGACTGATGCCATATTTTATCTCATTAATCGTACCGCATTGTTTCGCTATATGTTCGTCTTTTTTGCATATAAAACATTCGATTTTTTTGTTAACGTAAAAGTGCGGCACTGAGTGTCGTTATAGTTAATAATACACGATTATGAGATGCTTAATGTATGCACATATTTTCAGTGCATATTTTGCAAATTATTAGGTCCTGGAAGACACATTTGCTACACACATATTTTTTCTATTTGAAACAAATTTTTCTAGTCTTGTTTCTTTGCTATATCTTATTTGGGCCTTTTTCTCACACATGAACTGAATCTAAATTTATTAACTGTATATCTTGTTCTTCTACCTTGAAAATCTGCAGCAAGTGCTTCGGTTAATTGTAATAAAAACCACTGCCTAAAAATTGTTTCCCCGATTGCTTTTTTACATAATACTTACGAGTTTATTGCGATTAGATCAAGAATTTTGAAGAAAATTTGCACAGGCCACCTTCGAGGTTTCGATTTCCTAGAGTATTTTCTTGACATCTGATCCATTATATTTAAACTGAATTTGGTGTTATTATAGAATCTGAATGTATTATAGTATCTGTGTAAAGAACTTAAATGAGCTTATAATAATCACACCTTACTTAAAATTTTAAATACATTATCTTCTTTACTATTTATTGTTAAAGTCTGCAACACATTGACTGATGCATCTGGAATACGATACTACATTTGTAAGGTCACAATCGCTTCACGTGACCGATCGATAAGGAAAAAGTCGTTATTTATTAAAAAGTACGAGCAAACGTTAATTTAAATTGACTTTTTCAATCGTTTATGACCATAGAGATGAAAAAACTCTTGGATGACGGAGCAAATAAAAGATTATATCAAACAGTTCTGTGATATCCTTCAGGTACTATATCCTATATCCTATAGTATCACAATTTTAATTGCATTATATAAAGGTATTTATAATTTTTGCTATTCTTTAAATATAGTTGCGTCGTAAACCCACTGCTTGTAAAACAGTTGAATATGTTGTAAAAACTTAATTTGCATAAACATATTCTGCTAATGCAAACAATTACTATGATATTTAAAGCACAATGTAATTCATATAAGTATATCGTAATATTCAAAAACAATTCAATATAGCGCGTAAAGTAATTATTTCATTATTTGTAGTAAAAATTTTTGGAATTATCAAATATTTGTCCAATCTATAGAAAAGTCACCAATAAGTAATCATGTTTGAGCAAATTACAAGAATTATGGTACTACTATGTATCTAAGCAATATATCTAAAGAAATTTAAAAAAAAATCGATTTTTTGTTTTAAATGATAGTTTGAAGTTTTAGAAAAAAAAACACCAAAGATCCCAGCCTTTAAAACAATTTATTTTGGGTTATAAACAACGTAAGCCCAGACGTATACCTTCTTGAATACCGTAACAAATCGATCCTTGGTCGAAAATCTCTCATTGTTCAAAGCCTGTACAAAGTTCTAATTGTACAAAGGTTGACCACTGTGAGTGTCCTTTTTCCGTAAATTTGATTTTAACGTTTCAATTAGTACGAACTGGAAATTCTTGTAGCCAGTGTAGTTTTGTCAGCGTAGCAGTGTACATCGTTTCGATAGAGAGATTTGCGTTCCCTGAAAAGTATTCGTTACGGATAAGGCAAAAAGGATAAATGAAAAAGATTCGTGAATTGCTTGTGCAAACAGGCGACGAAAAAAAAGTGTCCACAGAATCCCCATGAATTTGAGGACGAAGCTGCTTCAACAAGTGCATCCGCAAAAAGACTGAGCGATGATGTGATGGAAGAATCCATAAAGTGGTGTGCCGAAGACATCTACCTCTATTTATGAGGAACTGAACTGTGATCGCTTATGAGAACGCAGGTGTATTCACCCAAAATCGAAAACAATTTGTTTTTTAGAATTAAAACTATTAAAATTGCCACTTATGCCTCTGTCAGTATTTTCAACAGAGATTTTTCTAGTGTGCTATTAATTATGAGCCATATGAAAATAATAGGGTCAGTAGCTACTGCAATATGCATGCTCGACGAAGAGAGGATACAAATAGTCAACAAACGAACGTTTGAGAGTCCCAAAGAAAATCGAATCACTCGTAAATCCCTTCGATTGGCCTTTGCAAGAGGCTGAAATTAAAGTAGAGAGTCAAATGTATGAAGCAAGAATGGCTGATTAATAGTAATCTCGAAATCTATGAAATTCGATACATATTTTTAATCTAACGTTCATTAGGTATTAACGATTGAATTTTTAAAAATTGTTGACAATTTCAAAAGATATAAGCAAAATATGTAATTGTATAAATTCGATAGAACAACTACAGATAACTGCTATTTTTATAATTTTGACGAAAATGGAAATATTTGATCATCATGGTTTGACACTATATATTAACTCACTTATATTTCACTTATAGAAACATAGGCAGAGTATACTGTGGTTTACAATACAGAATTGACTTACTGACAAATGCTCTCGATAAGGTAACTAATTTACGTTACGTACGTAAATAATATATACCCAAAAGCAAAGATATTTCGATTATGCTCTTTTGCTCCAACACCCTTATCATAACGAATATTTCCACCAATCGAATTGATCATCGTGTCGTGACTCATAAAAGAACTACTTTATTGGTTTCGTGGTAGATAAAACAGCGAAGACTTTCGGTAATGAAAACGAGCCGGCTTATAACGATAACACAGGTGTAAATAGTGGAAAGTTGTCGTAAGTACCCCAAAGTGGAGTACAATGAAGGCAGAATTGCAAGAAACAATCCCAACGGAGTTCAGTCACTAACAGGAGAAAGGGAAACAATCGGATACAGAGACAAAGCAGAGGGCATAATTTATTAGACACGTTAACTTTGTTCCTGGGGAAGGACGGAGAGAAAAAGCTACATGTAATAACACTGAAATTAAAGTCATGTTGATTAACTGCTTCTACGATGCACGAATGTGCAACTAACAAGACCAAGAAGTTACAAAGCTTTCCAATCAGAGGAAAAGAGGGTGAAAATTGTAACACTGCTGTGCGACATCGTAACATTTTTCGATAGAGCGAGACCTGAAGTTCTATGAACCGTGATCAACATTTTCCCTTGAAAATACATATTTTTAATAATAAATAGCGTTCTACGCTACTTTCAAATGCAGTAGGAGTAAATTTAGATAACTTGCAATTAATTAGAAAGCTAATAGAAACGGAGTCATTATTGATACATCGTAGGAACCGATGCTTGTGTCGGTGAAAAGATTTCTTGAATCACTAGTTGGTCGGATCATTTTATTAGAAATCATTTTTCACTCCGTTTTTCGAAAGATCTCCGGTACGAAAGAGTTTTATTGTTCTTATCGTGTGATTCTTTCCGTTTGTGCCTATGCACTTGGTTTGTATGTTCAGTTTTAAATTCATATGAATCTTACTTTTCCTTTCAATCGAACAATCCTTTCACTTATGAAAAAGGAACACACGTCCTCGCAAAGTATATCAGGTCCCAATTTGTTTTTACAAATACGGAACTTCTTTCCATTTAATTAACAACACGCGAACATTACAATTCTTGTGTACACTTTCTGATATTGAGGGTGACTTGGAAAACAGTATTGAAAGCGAATAGAAATGCTTAAACCGACCAATGATTAAAAAAATCTTATCGCTGTTAATGTATAGTATTCGTGGTGAGCCATTCGTTACTAAATTGGTTAACTCGAAATGTAAAAGAAGTTCGAATATTGAATAAATTTTAAATAAATTCTGAAACCTATGGCGCTTGAATCCCAATGACTGTTGTTACATTCTTCAAAACAGAAAGCGGGTTGAAGCTGGAAAGCAAGGGGAGACACGGTGCCTGTCGGTAACGATTTTATCTTATTGATTTCGTGTGACCCACGCAAAAAGAGAATACGACCAAGATGGAAGACCTTGACATCAATATCAAGTACAATAGCTATCTCCAGCTCCACAATTCCAGCTCTCTCTTCCCTCTAACGCTTGCCCCACTCTTCGGATGTAATCCCCACCAATTTCCATTGATTTCCCACTCTTCTATTTGAGTTGGCCACGTGACACGAATCGCAGTCGACCGTCGCAGAAATCGGATGAAGTCGGCTTTCGTCGTAAATACTCGTCCGTCTCAAGCTTCTAGAAACATCTGGCCCGGATGGCTGGACGTAAGTTACTGGGGTAATATGGCCCGACCTATGAAATATTCTTCCTCGAAACTCGCCGAGGACAACGTATATTTAAATAATTACTCCCACCTACCTGTTACGAACGCCGTCCGTATTCCTAGATCCTTAGGCATCCTACTTTTTCGATGTAACTCCTTAGATGATACACGCCGTTAGACGAGCACTCGTTACGAAAGGGTACGGCACGGCATGTCGCTTCGAAAACGCGAATTTAAATACCGAGTCCAGGTGAAAGATGTTTAACGAAAATTAACCCAGTCGTGTACTTTAGTCCAAGATTGGCAAGTTTTCAATTATATTTTAACCATTTAAATCCTATCATTGTTTTAAAATACAATTTTAAATTATCTATTTTTTTTATGTACATACGTGTACATATAAGGTTTATATATATTATATATGTGTTTCGATTAATCTTTTGAGCGGGTCGTCAATCTTTTCGCGGATTAGCATCGAATTTCATTTGTCAATTCGCTAGTTCGAATTGCGAATCGGGAGGAAGCGCTTAATAGTTTCAAACCGATATTTTAGAGATTTGGATAATTTATGAAAATCACATGAAGGCATCGACAGGAAATATGTGGGGCCCAGTGTTTGTCTTGATTGTATTTTTTGCTCTGAAAATAATGTTCTTACGGGATTTTTATTGAAGAATTTATATTTCGATACTAATTTCTTCGAACTAGTTCAACACAAATATAACAAAAGAAATCTGATCGATTTTTATACTTTTGCGACATTGTAATACACAATGCATAGAAAATACTATATTATTATATATTATTATATGTATGTGTGTGTGTGTGTGTGTGTACTAACACATAGTGCATATTCTTAGCAATACTACAGTCGCACTATATATAAAACGTAAATTAACAAAAGAAACACCTAAATAAGGAATAATATTTTCTGAAAAGGCTTCGTGAACTATCATAATGGTTGCTTGCAGTAATCGCAAACTGGTGGTTCCGAATTCTTATTAATTTTATTTTACCATGTAGGTATATACCATGTAATTCTCTGAAAAAAACCCAATATAGAACTTATTTAAAAAACTTTCTTGTACGTCTAATAGTTTTGAAGATAGCATTGAAGCATTAAGGGATGAAACTTTGAAAGATAGTTTCATCCTTTAAACTTGAGTTTCCATCGTTAAAAAAAATTGGTATCCCTTAATTTCAAATCAGAGGCCAGGAAAAACAATGCAGATGTTCCTTTTGAGTGTTTATTCAATAATAATCGTTTAAAATTAGAAAAGAAAATTCGAGTCTGACCAAAGACAAAAATATAAAGATACGTATAAATTCTTACAGTACGTTATCAGATTTTTAACGTATTTCATCGATATACACGTTAAAAATTGTGTCGTGTTCTAGCCACGATAAGATAATCTGAAGATTAACTGTTTCATTCATTAAAATATTCGGTCGCGATCGATCAAGGATAATAATTAGTCGAAAAGAAAGCATTTGCAGATAGAAAAGTTCGGGCGAAGCGTTCGAGAAACTTGTTTGAAAATGTCTTTTTTCAAATTTCCTTTCTTCTTTCTTCGTCGAAACTTCTTTCAATATTTCTCATCACCGCTCTGATAAATGTCCCTGATATTTATCAACGCTCGCGCAAACTCCGCGAAAAGGTCGGGTAAAAATGGCAATCCGCGAGAAACGTAAGTTACCAAATTTCTTTGCAAATGGAGACAGAATAATTCCTCTCGGCTACGTTCACGGTCTTTGTTTCCTGGGAGCAATTTGCATGGAGAACGCAGGAGGAAAGAGGGGATTAGCTGAGAAAATAAATATTCAGAACAAGGACAAAACCGAATAGGACGTCCCACAAGATGAGATACGTCTTACGTAGCCACGGCCGGTGATTTTTTAATCGAATTATCAGGCACGGAGCGGAAGCCTCTGATAAATGTGCACATTCGTCTAGCTCGTAGGTGCACCTTGGCCAATCTGAGTGTAACGCAGTGCCGTATAACGTGTGGTGGACGAAATTTATGGGCACCACGGGCGCAACCTGCTCACACCACAGCTTTTCGACGCCCTGGAACTTCGCGGCGGGGCCACGAACAATTATTATTGAATTTCCATTCGACTCTCGTTTGCTGCCTTGTATAATAGGTTGTTCGGTAAGTTTTATCGAACGACAAAACTTATTCAACCAATTAGTACCGTTCGATAAGTTTTGTCGTTCGATAAAACTTATCGAGCAACCTAGTGCTATGCTGTTCGATAAATTTGATCGAACGTCAAAACTTATTGAACAACCGTATGTATGTAACTTCGCTGTGGAAACACAGCTTTGTATCTTTGATAATAGAGCGACAAGACAGGCCGTGTTTAAAATACTTCAATTGTTTCTGCTTACGTATGTATGTATTCGATCACCTTCTTCTTTCTTTCTACTTTGTATTTGTATTTTGGAGATTAATCCATCGCATTGAATTGATCTTTTCCGTGTATAGGGTGATATAGAGGGTATGGGATAATTCGTGACACACAGGTAAGGAACTGATTCTTTATAAATAAACATGTAAAAATATAGTATATATTTATTTATTTATAAACGCAGAACCCCTTATATAAATCGTAAGAATGATATATTAGAGGGGATAGAAAAAAGTGTTTTAAGTCGACCTTCCTTTCTTTAGAAATTAAAGACCAATCATTTGAAAGTTATACAATCTGTTCTTTTCTATTAAACAAATGCTTTGTCAATGTTTCGTTAAAAAGTATTGATAATTACGAGAGTTACATGAAATTAAAAAATATAGTTTTGTTTACGAATGAACAGAATCGAAAGAAAAATTTGAAAGAAAATTTATCGAACGATTAATCATTTAAAAGGGTATATTTTCCGCGTGTCAGAAGTAGGATGAAAAAAAAGATATTGTATTCTCTTTGGTAAGAAAACTTGAAATTTGTTTCACTTTGCAATTTGAATGTTTACTGTACTTTCTTTTTACGAATTATTATTGACAGAGTGCTTTCAACACATCTTAGATAATCTTTTTAATTTTCGTTACTTTAGGTCCACCGTTTCTGAAAACAGAGTCTTGAGAAAATCGCGTTCGTATTTAAGGTTACACATTTTTCTTATAAAAGCATTCTCGTCAAAGTTAAGACAGTTTAATGAAGTGAACCTGTCTATACAATTTTTGTTAGGAAGAGTCCTTCTCTGGTAGAGATAATAAAACATCGGAAAAATTAATTGCATTTACATACACTACCGTCTCAAAGTTTGAAATTACTACACGAATTAAGAAAACAAGGCTTTTTTTAAGAAAAAATGAACACCTTTGAAGTACTGAAATAATTTTATTTATTAGAAAACTAGTAAGTAACATATTTTAGATTATGTGCTATTTTTATCTACAAAGAAGTAGTATTTTTTCTTAAATGCTCTATGCGTGTCCTACGTTTGTCGTAAAATTTGGCAAAGGTGTTGTTTTAATATACGACACATCTCATGGAACACAATGTTAAAATCTAAAAGATATAGCTACGGAAACTGGTAATTGTTATCATGGAATACCATCGATCAATTGACAAAGTGCCAACCCTGACTTTTCATCCTAGAAACCTTTTCGCGACTCATCAGCCAGACACTTTGACCTCTCTTAGTATCTGAATACCTCGTACCTCTTATTTCATCTCAAGGAGATACTCGACGAATCAACAGGCAAGTGAATTTTACGAGGTTACCTCGTAGAATCGATAATTACATTTATTCCGATCTTTCAAGTGTGTCTTCTTTAGAAATTTTTTAATCAAACCTGTGATATCAAATAACGAAGTTTCATCTTTGGTAATAAAGATTCTCATTGATTATTATTTATCGAGTCATGTAAATTAATTACCGTCGAAAATAAGATACATACTTTCAGCTTTCAATACGATAAATACCTATGTCCTTTTCTTTTAATCAAATTTTTGGGAAAGTAATTAAATTTGATCGAGTGCCATACGATTGCTAGTAAGACAGTGCTACTACAGCGTCAAAAGTGATTAACTATACGTGTGCACTTCTCATTTGAGGGTGCACAGTAAGGTTGAACAAAACTCTGAATACAAGGATACAAACGTGCATACTAAATGAATACATTGAACAAAAATTTGCAGGAAACAATATCAGAGTGAACTCCAAATTAACTTTTTTAAAAGTCGCGATTTAAAAACTGTCTTTCGTTTCTAATTAACTACACCAATACCGAATTTTTACGTATACACAAAGAAATCGAATGTTTCATGTTTTGAAAAGATAGACACGTAGCAAAATAAGGCAATATGAATAGTAAATACCTAATTACAATTGCACCAAATCCAGAGTCTAATGAAATTAGAAATAGCACCAGTATCTCGACAAAATCTATCGAAGATTTATGTCGGTACGTAGAATCAGAAATTACACAACAACTAGAAATTGCACAACAAATCAATAACTTAAAATGCGGGTAATAAAAAAACACTTTCCACGTGTACAACTATGTTAAATACTGAGCCCCAATTACTCATATAAATGTAGCAACCGCTCCAATCGATACAGGGAAGTAAACCTTGTTACACGAAAAAACTAAATCAGGGAAACGTCATGGATTAACATCAAATTTAGTCGACAACATTGAAATTCTGTTGAAACCAGCAAAACGTATAGTTAACGATTCACGAGCAAACTTTCCACTAAACTGGACACAATTAATTATAACAGTTTCCTAGAAAATACATTTGGATTCAAAAACTCCATAGAAATAGCACAAAATTATACGGAAAATATAATTGCTTTAATTCATACGTTGATCAAACTCCACCTCTATTTAAGTAGCAGTTTAAAAAGTAAAACCTACAGAATAATTAGAAAACTAAACAGCAGCTTACTACCTCAACTAAAGAATCTAATTAACACGCTACTTGATATCATTTCCAAACTCGTACCATTTTCGGAATAGTAATTTTATACCAGGATTATGTATATAAGTGACTTAAATACAAATATACATAGATCCTTTAACGCTAACATTTGTTCATTGTTTAAGACGTATTGGTCTCGGCATAAATGTACTTTCAGTACGTGAAATAACTTTAGCTACCTATCTAGCCTGGTGAAAAGCCTATAAAAAGGCTATAAAAAGTGTCTATAAAAAGTCTGTAAAAGTCTATAAAAAGTCTATAAAAAGTGTTTCCATCAGGACAGGAACCGTCAAAAAGATTATGATTAATTTTAATAATTCTTCATAATCATCTCTTAGATGTTTCTCTTTCATTTCATTCAAACAGAAATTTATTATGGATTGTGCATCCTAGAGTTTTTCACGAACATTATTATTTTCGATTCTTGGGCAATAATTTAATGGATCTATTTTCAATCGTGCCTTCTAAAATGCTTTGAATATTGCTACTTCAGTACTTGAAGTATGTTTTTTCTTCGAACACGATCTTTGATATGATTTCATAAATGTGGTGATGTTAGGGAAGATAGAATAAATCTCGTTCCATCGTGTGCTCTAACATGATGCACACGCTCTCAAGTCAAGTAACATTTGTAGTTTTTATATCATAAAAATTGGATTGAACCTTATTTACTAATTCCCATTCTTTTAATACATTAAATACTGCTAATTCTTGTTCTTTTCCCAGAACAGGCATTAGAAGCAATTGAAGGAATTTCCAAACGTTTCTCGTTTCGCCGTAGATAATAAGAACTGGTATTCTCTACCTTTCTTTTGCCGTAAAACACTTCTACTTTTGGTATATTTGTTGCAACCTTTGGTCGAAAGTTTAAATTTACTCTACGTGAATTGTAAAATAAGTTTTGTACCTTCTGGACAGCTGGTTCATCGCTTTGTAGGAAACGAAACATGTTACTTTAAAAGTACTTTATAAAAGTGTATAAGTATCAAGTATAAGTAATTGCATATTATTATTAAAGATCTTTATTATACATGTGTGGAAGTCTTGCACGCACACGAATGTACATAAAAATGAAATATAACAATACGTACACGATAAGTTGCTCGATAAGTTTTGTCGTTCGATGAAAAATGAAGCTATTAGGTTCGCCATTTTATTTTTCTAAAGATGTTATTACTATTCGTATATTTACATTTGTTCATAGTAGAAGTATCATAGTATTCTTTTACAATGGAAAAAATGACAAAACTTATTGAACAACCTAGTATGTGTAAATACACGTAAGAAGCGAAGATAGCTAAAAATACTGTTATAAAAACTAATACGAATGTATAACATCAATAATAAAGGCTGTAGCTGTATCTAGACATCGTCGTGTCGCGTATTCAATTCTACAACCCGGTATATTTGTTTGAAATCGCGCTTTACGTTAATGTTATGTCATTAGATAGATTAACCCGCACAAACACACCCCTCCCCCTCAAGTTTAATTCTCCTTATAATTCTCCGAGGTAGATAGTAATTCCGTTGTCTTCTCGCGCAGTGTCGCGTCGATTTTCTTAATTCGAAAATACGTCGGTGGATTCGACTTCGTGGCGAGAGCGCAAGCAAATTACAAGGGAACCAAGAAGTTGAGTAGTTTTAGAGACGAGTTGAAGTTTCGCTGGAGGGTAACACAGGGAGGGAAATAAAAATGTTAGAAGCAGATGAAGCAAGCGCTGCCAACCACTCTGTTCATTATTTCACTTTAACTAGGTGCGAACATTGTTGTAATTCGACGGAAAATTGAATTCTCAATCGCGAACAAGGGCAACGAAGAAAGGAAACGCAAAATAGGAACTGGTCGAAAACCTCTTGATTTAAAATCATTACCTTGAAAGTAATTGAGAAATCTATTAACAGAAGAATACTTCATTTATCTGTATCTGGTAGAATTTCCAATTTAGCTTTTAATCGATAATTTACTTTTCTATCACATAGCTTCAAATAAGATGAATGTGCTACTCGGATTTTAAGTTTCAAACTCGATAGTTTTTCATTAACGCGAGGGCGATGTGACAACCCGTGTTAGGGGTAAGAAACGTACTCTTTTCTTTTTATTTGTTTTATTTATTTTTCAACATGATCTCCTTTTAACTCGATGCACTCAGTACAGAGGAACTCTGACTTTTTTCAGACATCTAAAAAGTAGTTCTTCGCACATCTGAAGTCTCACGAGAGGGCACAGGGCCTAAGAGGGATCGGAAAGCCTGTCCTCACACGAATCACACATTCTAAGCCTTAACCACGGTCTCTGTCACAGTAGTAGGAATAGATTTTAATTGCGTTCATATTTCAATATGTATATGAGTATAAAGCTTGGAGAACATTAACTACTGAGATTTGGTTTATGCTTATATTTAATGTCCAAAAGGTGCTCCGATGTGAGCAAATGCGGCACTCTTCTTGTGTCCAATTTTTCATATAAAATATTTTTCACGAGTTCGATTCGTATATTTACAATGTCAGCAATCTCTCTGATCTTTATCCAGCGGACTGCTAACACGATATCATGAATTTTATTGACCATATCCTCCGTAGTCACCTCAATCGGACGGTCTGGGCGCTCTTCATCAAAAACGGATGTTCGGCCATCCTTGAATTCATCAAACCAATATCTGATGATGGTCACCGAAGTAGCATGGTCCTTATAAACAGCACGTAACTTCACTTTGATTTCCTCACACGTCCAAAAAAAAAGGAACCGAATCACTGCCCGATATTGCTCTTTCTCCATGATTGGAAACAACGCAAAAACTTGTCCAATTCAAACAGTTACCAAAACGAAACTACTCGATAAATTTGTTTGAAATGTTGACAGGCATCGTTGGGAAAATAGAATTAAACGATAATACACGAACTTTGAGTCAGTGGTGCCCTCAGCCGTTAAAAAAGGGTACTTATCGTACAACCCTCGTAGTAAGTTTCCTTTCTGCGTATAAATAATCGTTGACTTTTATTACGTCCAATTTTGTTGTCCTTTTGTATTTGTATTTATATTTCTAATTAATATGTATCTGAAGAAAACTCGATATTTGGTTTATAAATTTTATGACAAGCAATCAATTTAGTTTCGATTGTGGCGAAGAATAATTATTATATACGACTTGTCTCCGAGGTGGTGTATAGAAAGTTATACAAAAATACTCTAAATTTATACACTAACTCGAGAAAATGTAATTTTTCCCACAATGAAATAATGTTGAACCTGAAAGAAAATTTCTTGTCGTAGCTAATTAATAGAGAGTATACAAATTGTTTATTCAACATATTTAAGAACTTGAATGATATTTCATGGAACTTTAAAACTCTAATATTAACTACAAGTAAATGTAACAGAAAAGTTATAAATACAGTATCACTCTGACAATTGAATGTGAATTGAATACCTTCTTTCTGGATATTCAGGGAAGTTAACCATTTTTTTCAAGAATCACCCTTTCTTATCCCGAGTTAGGGTTGAGCTTGCACGTTCATTGTTTCAAGTGATATATTTAGCGCTGGAGGTCATTATTGGAAATATTAATACTGTGAAAATGGTTTTAAGATGAAAGTGAATAGAGTTTCAAGATATATATTGGAAGAAATTGAATGATAAAATAAAAACACACGACACAATTATACAAGGTTCTTCAGTCGACGCTGGTTAAAAAAATCTCGTCACGTTCAGGTCGATGATTTTTCTTCTACCGCAAGTTTTGGGCCCGTACAACGTAAAATCGCGAGGCCAGGGGTCGTTGCGAGGAATGCGAGAGACGCAGGGTGAATGCACTAGTTCTTTCAGGTGGTCGCTAAGATGTTAACCAGACGATGAACCTGCGTTATATTACCGTCGACGGAAAACTCCGCAATCCCATCGATTAGTCTTCCTTTGTCCATTACGATCCCCCGTGTAGGGTTGCTCGTTCCTCCACTCGCTCCCACGCTCTCTTTCTCACACGCGCACATCTCCTCGCTAGCACCCCACAATACAATACTTTTATGGCTTCTGTCCGTCATCTCGTGCCCATAATATATCGTTTAGATTAATTTAATTCGTGAAATATGTTTTACAATGGTTACAATATACTATATAAATTCCGGTATAATTTTGATACTCGAAACGAAACAGACGCAAGGATATTCTAGAAACTTAATTCTAACTTGCAGATCTTGTTTGTTAACTTCTTCAATTGTAAATTGAAGAACAGTTTCATGAGTAATACCGATGAACCATGGTGGTAAAATTTCATTCAGGGAAGTACGTTTTATTTATTTCCAAGATAGAATTAGAGTTTTTCTCATCCCATAAGAGCAGGTACCATTCAAACCACAATGGGGAAGAAAATAGTACACCGTGTTGTACAACTGATATTGCACTTTTCTACGAAAAGTTTTTGATGAGATTTCCTTGAAACCTATTCATAACTTAAACAAACGGAACGCGGCCCATATTTCACTCAACATTTAATCTCAACTTACTTCGGACGAATTGCCAAATTTTTTTTTTCTTCTCCCTCGGCACAGACTACTCCAATCTGCAGTGCATAACTCAAGTACCCAATTCTAAGGATTCGCTCGGGAAAAAGTTCCGCGAAATCGAGAAAACTCAACGAACTGAAGAAGTAGTTCTTATAATTAGGAAAACAACCAGTGAAGTTACATTGAGTAGAAACGCGAGCGATTTATCAAAAAATGTTCTATTCAATAAAGGAGAAAATACTATCTAATGCATAGTTATTTGCATCTTTTGAATCTCGTACTAGGTCACGACTCTTGATATAATAAACGTCACATCTATTTTCTCGCATAGAATGCGGGCATTTTTCGATAAAAATTCGTAAGCACAAGTGTATTGTATAATTTTAATGGAGTTTTCTACAGTGAGAGTGATTCCTTGCTGTAATTGCAACCTACGTGATTTTGATTATTTTCGTCATTAGGACAATATACTTACAGTCCTTTTATAACGCCTAATTTGATTTCGAGGAACTTATAATAACGATTATATCAAACGATCGTGTTTTATCTCCTTGTGCTCTTTATCAATTATTTTCACGACATTTTTAGTTTCTTAAAAAATTCTACTAGCTGGATTGGAATACAAGTAACTCTAACATAAAATACTATTCGTCATAGGACAAGTTTCAATCCCTGATAAATTTTATGTGAAAATTGTTTCCAATCGAACTTGCAACACATACAGAGTTGAAGGGAACATATTTTCAGCAGAACATATTTTCGATAAATCAATGAACGGTAAATTAATGACGCTCGAGGGGTATCGAAGCAATGAATTGTAAATGAAGATGAGCTTAAAATATAACTTTAACTGTATTTGTGTATTGTACAAGATCTTGTTGTGATCGCTCTTGTGCGATTCTGATGGTATAAAGTTACATTAGGCTCTCTTGTACGATCGTGATGTTGGAAAGTTGTATAAAGCTCTGATCTCATTGGAACTGGAGTCATGGTTTGGTTTTTGTAAATTGGGCTATTATTGACCTTGATTTCACCTTGCCCTTTCTCGAAGACCTTAATCTTACCACCAAGGAAAGGGCGAGTGAAGTCGATAGTCTGTGAAAACTCGACCCAATGAGTGTCCGGTGCCGATTTGGGGATTGATAAATTAATTTATTTGAATATTGTTGCATTTAAACGCGTACTCGAAAACTATTTACAAGGCGCCGCAATTTGACACGAGACCCACTTACATATTCCGTTGAGGATAGAAGACAGGTCTAGAAGAGCTGTCAAGAAAGTTTAAACGTTATTAATAAAATCTTAACGGCTCACAGACTGTAAACGAAAGTCTAACTTGGAAAATATGAATAACTATGCACGTATATATTGTTATTATCATTACAAGACTTTATTACGCGTATAAAGAATGCGTAGATTTGTATTATAATATGAAGAATAATTCGATGTCATGACAGGGTGTTGTTTTTAAACAAATTTGTTATTTGACTTTACAATAGCAACAGTAAAATAAAATCTTTCGATAAAGATAGTAAAACGATATTCATTATATTGTATGTGTGTACGTATATATGGAATACGAAATTTGTTGGATGCAATTAAAATAATGCCAACTTTAAATCAATTTTCCAATATAACGATAATTTAAGAAGGTCAATTGAGAAAAGTAATGTTATTTACAAAATCAGATACAGGAAATGTAACGAGTAGTATATAGAACCGATAAAAGAATAATTACACACGAGAGACAGACAAATAAATATTTTTGTGGTTAAAACGAAACGGTAACTACGTATATTACATTTTAATTAATACTTCAGTTTTAACTATGTCAAGATTGATGATAATAAAAAGAATGACCGAAAAAGATTATTTGTTCTGTACTTTGTAGTTGAATAGAATAATTTTTCGTCTGAAAATGAATCAATAATCTGGAATAAAACGTCTTTGCACGAGACTTCGTTTTCGAGCTGATCGGCAAACTTATTTGCAACTGAACATTCTCTTTTTTAATCACAAAAAGCTTTCGCTACCTCTGTTTAGAGAACAAATTGTTCCTTATAAATTAACATGTCTCCCTACGTGTATTGTTTTTTTACGATAACGATGTTCCTCCTCTGAAATATAAATTCCAATCTTTGTAGATTGTCATATCTACGATGAATAAAACGACACAAATCGTGACAATCATAAAAATTCTTTTTACAAAAAAAAGCCCTTTTACAATATCGCAGAAAACAGTTACCAACTTTATAAAAACATGAGATACTCGTAAACAAATTTTTTAATTCTTTCTTAAAATATGAATATGTATGTATCCTAAGTTCGAAATACTTGTTTGAAATATCTTTATTAAAACGATTGGATAAGTGTTGGCAAGCGGTTTACAAGTCAGATCGAAATAACTTTGGTGAACGAGGGTTGATATCTTTATTTGAGACTCATAAACCATCTTTCTTTCGTTAGTAGGTAAGAAACACGGAAATTTATATCAGAACGTGAATACGACGAGTTTCGTATATACTCGGTACTTTTGTATTTTTTGTTAAATTCATTTTCGTTGATTTTATATATTGAATAAGTTTTTTTGCACGTCGTATTAAACTTTCGAGTAATATTTAAACTCCAGCTCGCAGTACTGGAATATTTCACAGACACTGTTGAGAGATCGTTGACCTTCGCGCAAGCATATAAATGCCACTGTGCAGGGTCATCTAGTGACACAGCCTGTTCACCTGTGGCTACAGTAAATGTTGAGAGATCGGTCGAACTGACTAGAAACGCCGACGATAAGGCGGAAGGGTACGCTTCACGCTTCGTCGGCTTTAAACGTTGTTACATAATGTGACGGAAGGTTGCTTTGCCGTCGGCCTTCTGAACTGCTGACTTTATGCACGGCTTCTCTCATGCCGCAGAACGGATAGATAGAGACAAAAATGGAACGAAAGTTGGTTTGAGGTCTCTAAGGACTTTTCTGATGTTCATCACCCTTCATTAATCTGTATCGTAAGAGAGGCTATTAAACGAGAAGAATGGCATATAGATACGTGCATCGGTTGCACAAATGTTGCTACACATTGAGAGAAACTGAACCGTGTACATATTCTTGTTGATATCCACTGACATTGTACACCGTGAGTATCCATGTACATTCAATTCGAGCATCTTGATAACGAAAGTATACCGTGGGTTGAAATTCGCGGTGTAAAAGGTGCTAGAAGGGTTCTGTGGCTCGAAATAAGACAAAACTATGCAACAAAATTACATCGGAGATTTCGTTTTCGAAAGAAAAATTCATTTGAAAATCAATTTAGTACACGTGCACGTAATTAATGGCTAACATTACATAGGTTTCAAATGTCTTTCGCAACTTAAGAACGCATTAATAGGTAAATATTGCTAGTAAACAGTGGCTGAGATTATATCTTATAAAAAACAATCACAGAAGTATTTTATAATACAATTCGTAACATCGGTCATTACTGATACACGTGTATAACGAATATAGAATTAATTTTCGAAAACTAAGCCTCTTCATTTTTGTTTTAGTTTGAAATATAGACTAATTCTATTGATATTCATCCCTGATCTCATTCGTACAACTTTAGCCCACGGTGTATACAAATATCTTAATATCTTGTTAATTTGTCAAAAGTCATTGCAAAATATCAATATATTGTCGAAGTAATCAAAGGATAAAAAATCGTTAAATATTTCGAGGACAGTTCGATATCCGAGAAAAGAAGCAACGAAATGTAAAATACACTAAGTCCAATTATCATATTCGTACTTTGTACGCATTTTTAACAACTTTCCTATCGTTTCTTGACGAGAAGTTTCTTGAACAATATTTTTTGTTCCTTGGGAGACACTTTAAAAGATTCTGTATGAATTTTTCGTTTCCAAGCGATACCAAAAATGACACGAGAATGTTAACTTTTTAACATTCTCCTTCAGAGATGTTTTACAACTACCTATAAATAAAAAAAGGATTTATAAAGTATAATACTCCTCATTCATCTTCGGCATCGATCGAGAGATTATTTCCATCCTCAACTACAATTGATGGCTTTAAATTTCGATAATTCGTGAAATTGACAAAAATGTTCATAAAATTCTAATGAAATTTTAATAAATTTCAATAAGAACATTTTAAAACAATGTACAAACCTGACATTGCAAAAAACATAATACGTATATTTACGTGTACTTTGTTGAAAGTTTAGCTGTAAACGTGCATTTAATTAAAAAATTTTATCAATGTACACAAGGGGTTTTGCGACACCTTGTGTTGTTATTAATTTCATTAAAATATATTAGTCAGACTTTATCAAGGAATTACATGTATTAAGCTTAAGAATTAATTCAATAACAATTTATTGGTTTCCAATAACTGTGATTAACTACAAACTGTCTGAATAAAACTTACATTGCATACTAATAATCATGATGCTTTTCAAAGAGATGAGTTACTGGGTTTATTTTCACAAAATTGCCATTGTATACGGCTGACATCGATACAAAGTACTGAGCCATCGACTGTGATCATCCGCCTTATTTTAAGCAGCTTATACTGATACGTTGTATATGCAGCAGATGTGTATTCGATGCGTCAATGTGTTCCCAACTTCTTCTCGGAAAATGTATATTTTCACAAGATTGAATCTTCAGTCTTTGAATGTCTCGTACTTTTAGTTCACTCTTAATATGGCTTCGATAAGTCGATCCCTAATCCCACAAAATTCGGGTATCGAAATCGACTTTGAAAGTAGCGATAGGAATGAAAAACACAATGATATTAAAATTGACGATGTAGCGGTGGTAGATGCAATTATTACTGACGAAAACGAGGATATAGATACATATTTGTTTTGTAGAAATAGAGAGTGATGATCTCACATGGGAAAATATGAAAAGATATAATGGAACAAGACAATCATTTTATTATAATCAAAAATTGAAAAATAAATTATATTTAATTCGAAAATAAAAATATTTTTATTATTTGTTGAGCAACAATTTGTCCAATCTGTAACATAAACATATAATGAATAAATACGCAGAACATTTTAATTTTGAAAAGATTTTTCCACCACGATATGAAAGTATTGTAGAAATCAGTAAACACCAAACGATACATTGGACATATTTATATGAAATCTTGGCTTTTTACCGATGGGCATCGTAAATAAACCAACATTAAAATGATATTTTTCCATAAAAGAATGTTTATTAACTCTAATTTCCTAAAATAATATCTAGAAACCGATTTCTATTTACTTGAACATTTTTACGCATTCTTTGGACAATAGCAAGACGGATACCTGTCAAGGAACTACCAAATTACAGAAAATATGTCGAATCACACAAGATTTGATTATAAAATTCGAAATTTTAGATTAGCCTGACAGAAACATATCTATAGACGAATCTTTGATATAGTGAAAAGGGAGATTATCTTTTAAGCAGTTTTTTTTTCACGTGTCGGGGATTCCCGCACAATCCCCGCATTCGGACATACTGAATGGCCCTCTTCCGGTCGTCCTCAACGACCAGCACGTTAGGCTCACGCCATCGGGAAGGCCTTTCACCCACAGAACGGTTTCGTACTCGAGATTCCATAACAGGGAGCCAAACACGGTCCTCTGCGAAATCTCAAAGTACACCTCTTTCTTTGGTAGACCCCCAAGCCACCGACTTGGTGTCAAAATCCTTCAGGACGAATACTGGTCGAAACGCGAATCTTGCGACACATGCCTCCTTTGGGTACTCCTCGAAGACAGCGAAGCCACTTTCAAGCAGTACTTACCTTTGCTTCATACTGTGCCGGCCGAGGACTCAATCCACATGTAGCGGAGGCAATCCTTCCACCTAATTGCCTCACGGGGTAAAGTATTGAAAACGATGTAGAGAATCAACCCACTCTGGAAGACGATCGAGGCCGATAGAGGCCGGACGTAATAAATTCCGTCAAAAAATGCTTGCGAGAAGGAGATGAACCGATACGTGGACGGAGAGACTGCTTGTCTTCCTTTCCGAAGAGAACCATTTGAACCACCTTTTAAGCGAAAAGTAATCGCCCAGTCTCGATTACAGATTACAGATTGGATCCGCCGGAAACCGCCATCGAGAAGACCAAAACCCAGACACGGTCAGACACTGGATGATGTTTTTCGTCTCAAGCCTTCGGAACGTCATAGCCAGCTCCTCCACTGTGACCCCCAGCTCGGTGAACCAAGTATTAAGGACACATGGCTCGCCCTCCCTCACTAAAGGGAAGAGGGTATTGACCACGTCTCTTGGCAGTTGGTGGTTAAGACAATACTTGCGATCGGGGACGCCCAGAGGCAGAGTTTATCCAACAGCACCTTCTATGGGTGCCCCTATGGATCCTGTTTGAGAGTCTGGAGAAGCTCCTTTCAAGTCTGGGTCTTGGTTCCTTTGATGACGATCTGTGAACCATTCTCTCCCACATATCGTCGTCACCAGCACGATTGCGGATTAGAATGTACCAGGGAGTCCGAATACACACGGAGCTAAGGTTCGCGATCTCATCAATACACCGCTCGGCGAGAAGATCCACGCCCGGATCTTCGAGAGGCATTGCCGTACCACTTCCTCTTCCAAACCAGGCGACCTGGCCGCAGTAGGAGGCCAGGTCACGGCGAGACCGCCCGGGCGATGATGCCATGATGCGAGCGGGGGCATCGGGGGCGGAGGGGACCGTACGGATATACCGATAGTGTCTCCGCTTCCAGCACCGTGTGCCGGATGGACATCATACGTACAACGCTGGGAGATCGAAACGTCAAATTCAGTATGGTTGCGAGCCGGTTAATCAGCCCGGGCTGAAACCCACCGTACAGTTTCCTAGGATTCGATTCGTCCCGAGGGACCCTCCAAGTCACCGACTTGGAGTTGAAGTCCCACAGGACCAGCACCGATTGGGATGCGAATCTTGCCACGCATGGTACCGGCCAGCTACCGCTCGAACACCGTGAGGACATTTTCAAGCAGGACTTATCTCCGAGAGCATCAAACTTGACATCAAAATAGGAACCGGGCAGTGCAAAATATTTATGGAATTATTTCGTATGCAGAGAGGATGTCACGAAGTTAACTTCACCACTAGTCGGTTATGAAACAAGATAAATAGAAGCAGTAGTTTTGTAGCTTTTGCAAGAAATACTTCATCGAGGGCACGCGTTATGGATGGATATCTATTATAATTTAGTAGCTTTAGTTGAATTGTTAAACAATTGTTGATTGTTCCACCATTCATAAAAAAATATTAAACTGTAAAAAGACACAGGTCCAATATTGGTTTGTATTAGTCGATTGATGTCACAGATCCAGTATCGACTTTCTCTCAAATAACATAATTTGTGCCTGAAGATTTAAATATACGGAGATTTCAATTTAAACGTCTTGAAATTTAGAATCAGATATTTTTTCTTCATTGGGCATACACATATGGAACACAATAAAATACAATAAAACAGCTCGATCTACTAAGTACTAAAAATATCAAATTCAAGTATATATTCGTAATAGTATTTTACTAAAGCTGTAATTGCGTTTTCTAGACTCAAGTGGTATTAAATAAATATTTTGTAGACGTGTGGCTAAATATTAAGATAATCGAACTGGAAATTATTATTGCCTACACGTTTTATGGTTTTTCAATTCTTTTCGATTTTAACCGTTTATAAATATACCTGCAGATTTCTTGAAGATGAATCGTCAAGGTCGTAATAGGTCTGTAAAAATCTCAATTACATCGTAACAATTATAAGCGTTTCTTATGACTTTCCCATCACATATTGAATGTACAATGTAATTATACTTTCCTGAATCCATACAACGCGACGTACAGACATGAAAATACACGTTGTGTAACAATTTTGCTTTTGCCCAAATTGATCGATTTCAACCATCCTCCCTTTCAATATTTGGATTCTGCGTGCAAATTTTGACGAAAAGAATTATGAAATCGAACCTGAAAGATTAATTTATACACACGTCAAGAGAAGCGTTGTTCGTTTCAATACCGATAGAATTAAATACACCCTTTTAATAAACGATTCGAATCGACTCTTTGATCTCATTAGCAAGAAAAATGGATCAACAACATATACTTCTTCGCGAGCATATTTTATGGAGTTAATCCGAAATCCTTGAGAGTTTCACGTTGGAGAGATTACGGTTACGAGTGGATACAATAACGAAGGTGGACCAACATCACGGCGGTCGGCACTTTAAGAAAGGAGTGCGAGAAAGTAGTTCTTTGACTTAAAACTGTCGAGATATATTTCAGATTCGTAGAAAAGTGTCAGGTGACGGAAAGAGGTGCGCAAGGAAAATACGAAAAGAAGAGGGACGTAAAAAGGAGAAAAGTGCGAGAAAGCAAGAACGAAGGGAATACAGAGAGGAGCAGACAGAGGGTGCGGAAAAACAGCAAACAGCAAACAGGAGCGTCCTAACTACTAAAGTGCCCTCGGTTCTCCAAATTCTCTCTCGTTCCTGCTTCCTCTGTCTCCATCCCACTTATGGTACCCGGGAGGCTATTTAAGGGCGAGAGACTCTTAAAGCGCAGCGCTTAGTTCCATAACGAAGCAAACAGCGCCGTGGCGGTTACATAATGTGGTCCGCTTTTAATTCCTTTGTCGTCTTATTAACCTTGGAAAAAACTTACGGACGGACCAATGATAGGGTAGAGGGAGGTCTAAGGAAACAAGACAAACGGAAACACAAATGAATTGGGAAAAGATGGACGAGTGGACAACTATTTCCCTCTCGCCAAGGAATCTGAAATGGAATAGTTCCTAGTTCCGAGACACAGGGACTGTATGCAGAGCGTACAAATGCATTTGCAATTGCGGTCAGTGTAATATCAGTCTGATGTACCGAAAACACCAATGGATTAGTTGTGTTCAATGGTTGCATCGAGTTTTAAATATTCCTAGTCTTACCATAAGTTCTGTTGCAAATATTTAGTTACAAGTGTTCAATGGTTGCATCGATTTTTAAATATTCCTAGTTTTACCATAAGTTCTGTTGAAAATATTTAGTTACAAGTGTTCAATGGTTGCATCGATTTTTAAATATTCCTAGTCTTACCATAAGTTCTGTTGCAAATATTTAGTTACAAGTGTCCAATGGTTGCATCGATTTTTAAATATTCCTAGTCTTACCATAAGTTCTGTTGCAAATATTTAGTTACAAGTGTTCGACTATTGTAAAACAATGAGAGACATTATCATTTGTTGCTATGCAGAATGCATTTTCACAATTTGTAAGAAAAGTGAAATAGTTATTATATTCGACATGGCGACTTTTTGTTGCGATCAATTGCCTATCTTAACAAGTGCGGTCTTCATGGTTATTTCTGAAGCTGCATTTAACAAGATGGTCTCCCATCTACCTAGATTTCTATGAGAAGTTTTTCAGGCCATATTCTCCGATTCTGATTATAATTTGTAATCGTTCATAAGTGGATTGAAATTTGGGTTATCAAAAGGCCAGTGTCCGAGCAAGGTGGGCTACGCCTTCATTTCTGCGGGAATGGAGTTTCAATCTGAGCCAAAGTCTATCAAAAGGATATGTCGAAAGGATTAGTAAAACCCTTGAGTATGACTCTGTTCAAAGGGTGAAGATGGATTTATAAAGAAAAAACATTTTACGAATAGCTACAAAACAATGTCCCAGAGTTCGTTTCAAGCGAAGATTAACCCTCTTGTAGCCCAGATTTGTCTCCACTGAATTGTAAATTGTGGCCAAACCTGTAGAACATAAGTTGATAAGAATTCTTCTTAAATTTCGATACCTTTAAGAGTGACTCTGATAAAAGTAACTTCTGAAATCGTTGGGGACCATACGTGCATAACCAATTTTGAATAATACCGTCATTTTCTCTCATTATTAACTATACAAGTAAGTATCGATTAGTTACACATGATAACGTTTCTTATTAATTTTGAATCACGTATAAAGAGAAATATTCAACAGCTTAATAACTTAATTTCAAGATATTTTAGAATCGCAACGGATCAATTATTTATTTTCAAAGAAATGATTAATTCAGTGAAATATCCAAAAATGTTAGAATCAATTTGTAACGTTCTCTCAGGGGCTCTTAGGTCTTCAATAGTTTATTGTGCCACTTTACATAATTCCAATTGAAAATACAACATTCATTTGCTTATAATTTGAATTTCCTCTTTGGTTACATCGTTTCTTTTAACTTTCTGAATATAAATCAGTCCATTAACTGGAATTCGATATATTTTTGTCCGATTTTGATGTGTATAATGTACGCGCCTGTATATTTTACTTTGCCTCGTGTACTAAAAGCATTGCTAACTTATCAGCGAATAAGTGAGTAAATAAATCCATACGCATGAAATACTAGGAAATCTCCTTCGTAATAAATGTTACTTTTCGAGCTGGACGATATATCCGTGAGAAAACAACGTAGATAGGAAACGATGCGAAACATTATCAAGCAAGTTTTATAACACCCTGTACGCTGGTATCGAGTTCACAGTTTTCTGGGAAATCGCTTGTTTTACGAGGACATTTTGAAGTATTACGACACTTTGATGTCACGAAACTCAAACTCTTGAATGTACGCCGTTTGGGGTGGAAGTCAGTGATTTGGATATCATTCAACATCATCCAACATTTCCAGATATTGATATTTTTTTCATCTCAAAAGATGTTGTTCTCCCTTGAAGATCCATAATCACTCAAAATTCGAAACATGAACCATCTGTGAAGTTTTTTAACTATGTAGTTTTAAATGACTTAAGTGAAGACTGACGAAAGTGGATGGTAATATATGATAAATATTGACCAACTTCCATACTACTCTGAAAATAATAGAACGCAGGATGGTTTTCAATAATTGTATATTGACTAACAATGAGGATTACCCAATTGACAATCTTTGATTTCTATAAAATCTGGTATGCGAATAAACCAATGAAAAATAACACACCTACTTTCTTTCAAATATCTTTACACATTAAAGTGATATATTAATACCAAATATATCTTATGGCATTTTTTAATATACATAATTTAAGAAACTTGGTTAGGAAACAAGTACATGGTAACTCTAAACCCAAAGAGGTAACGTTAACATTTACCGAGGATGTAAACTCTTTGGCACTTTTATGAAAGAATTATACCCACACATAAATGATTCGAACATCAAAAATCGATTTAGTAGCGTCACAAAGAAAACTTTTAAAACAAGTAGAAGAAGATAAATCGATAACAAGCTTCCAATGCCTCCCTCCGATGAAAAGATTAACCATTAACCTATCATCCTATAATATCTATTTTTTCCATCACAGTGTGAAATAAAATTCTACAATGGAACGTAAACAGTTTCAAATCACGCTTAGAATTTTTGTTCAAAGAACTTCACGTCCAACAGCGAAACATAGTATGTCTACAAGAGACAAACACAAGTTGCAAGTGCAAGTGGAGAAGCTGCAATATATTTGAAGCACAAAGTAACATATACAGAACTGGCGCTCGTAACTAACATTGAATGACACATATATATATATTTCTAACAGTCACCAACTTCAACAATACGAGCTCATTAACCTCATCCAACAACTACCAAAACCGTTTCTCCTCTTGGGTGATTTAAACTGTCACAATACACTCTGGTGTTCAAAACATATCGAGAACATAATATTCAAGACAGAGCTAATACTAATAGACAACTCCGAGTCAACACACATTAATACAGCAAATTGCTCGTATAGTATACTTAGCTTTTTGCAGTCCTTCGATATTTTGAAATTTTAGAATTCTCGACATCATCCGAATTACATAACACTTACTTTCCAATATTTATTGAATTAAAAGGAGGTAGTGCAAACGACTAAAGATCTCTACCAAGATGGAAATAAAAGGCAATTTGGAAGTACGAATAATCAAAGCGTCATCAAAATCTATTTCTTTACCCACTGGAAGAACGATGAGAGTGCAATTAAAGATAAAAAAACACGCTTATATGAAAAACATAAATACGATGAAGAAGGAGAATAGCTAGGAAATTTCTGAAAGAAGCTAAAATGAACTCATGGATGGAATACATTGCTTCGTTGTAAAACAAAACTCTGAATGAAGAAGCATGGACGAAATGAAAAGCAATTAACGGCCATAAAAGATTAACTATTAACCCATCAACCCATAATATCTATTTTTTTCATCATAGTATGAAATAAAATTATTAAATCTAACAACTCTGTCCTAACCGAGTCCGAAAACAGCTAACAGACTAGCTAAAACCTTTGCTACAAACTCTAGCGACAAAAATTCATCGATATTAAAAATAAAACGAAAAGAAATACTAATTATCATAATGCTTCAGTAGAAAATAACTCCCTTAAAAATAAAAAAATCTGGGTGGCGGTATTTCGCTCTGTTGTAAACTCTGCCAAAAATGCTAGCCCCGGGTTCGACAATATTCCAAACACACTTTTTAAACAGTTACCACCATACTCGATCTATGCATTTGTATATTTTTAAACAAGACATTTCTAAATAAATAGAACAAAGCAATCGTCGTGCCTACACTGAAACCTGGAAAAGAGAAAACACATGCTGAAAGCTATAGACGAATAGTTCTCACCTGTTGTTTATGCAAACTCCTTGAAAAAATCTTAAACAAGAGGCTAAAATGGTTCTTAGAGTCAATTAACATCCTTGACACCGATCGAAACGACTTCAGAAATTCTCGATCAACAATTGACAGCCTCGCTGTGCTAGATTCAAACATCAATGAAGCTTTGACATCGAGAAAGCTTACGACACGATGTGGAGGAGAGAAATCATATCTTACAGAAGTTAAATAATAGATTGTTCAATAAGTTTCGTCGTTCGATAAAAGCTTATTGAGCAACCAAGTACTGAGCTGTTCAATAAGTTTTATCGAACGACAAAACTTATTGAACAAGCTAGTATATACGGGAACACACTGTTCTTCATAACAAACTTCCTAGATGAAAGATCAATATACGTCCGAGAAAACAGCCATATATCTTGCAGAATAAAAATTACTAATGGTGTACCACAAGGCACCGTAATGAGCGTTACCTTATTTCTCATTGCACTGAATGACACAAAGAGAGTTATCCACGAACCAGTAAAATACTATATACAATCTATGCAGGCGACTGCACAATGTTTATCACCAGGAAGAATCCGAAAACCAGTCAAAAAATTCTTCATGAAATGCTAAATAACTTACAAGACTTCGAACTGGCTTCAAATTCTCGAAAACCAAAACGACGACAACCCTCTTTTCAAGAAAAAGAACCGATTTGAATTACCAACCCTGTTTGTATCTGGGAAATTACAAATTTCAAATAGAATGCTCTCCGAAAATTCTTGATCTAAGATTTCACAGAAAACACACCTGGTCACTTTTCATAAAGTATCCCAAAAGTGAATGCAACCGTAAATTAAACATATTAAAAGTGATTTCATCAAAAGCCTGGGGTGGTAAAATTCAAATACTAGATAAAATACACAAAGCTCTGATATTATCCAAGCTATTGGGTTATCTGAAAAGTCATTTCGTTTTCCAAAATGGAGAATGTATAATTTAATAAAATGTTTATACACTCTAAAGAAATCGTGTTTAATTTTCACCAAAAAAAAAACGAAATAACTTTCCGAACAACCCAATAGATCACGGATGAATTCTATACGATTCCGCAAATCCCACATCCTGAAAACATTAAACTTTATCCATCACGCAGGAGCCAGAATGATAACCGGGGATTTCCGCCCGCTAGAGCGATACTAAGTGAAGAAAAATGACTACTCCTCGAAATCAGAAAGAAACAGTTATACCTAATTTACGCAGTTTCGAAAATCTCAACACCCGAAAAGCTTATCTGCAAAATATTCAGGACAAATAACCTTCTGAACGTCTCCGATAGAAAACCTAAATACCCTACTCTCCTATCCACACGAATACATCGCTATACACAAGATCTGTAGATTAATTAGGTCTTCCTATTCTCCCTCAAAGATATACTAAACTCTCATCTTGGACGTGAATACCCCCCATTGTAATTAATGAAATCCGAAACAAATTCAAAACTGCACAATAGTGCATCCAAAGTGCAGTAACTTACAAATAAATTCCCAGAACACTACATTACACATACATTAGCAAATTGATAAAAATGAGCTTTTCAACACGTACGAGTAAAACAAAGACGTAGAAGTACCAAATAAGAATATTTTTCGTTAAAAAAAATTTTAGTTGAACAAGAAGACTTCCATTGAATAAAAGTAACTTGAATGTTTTCAGCGATAAGTTCTCAATATTTATCTCACCGTATTACATTCTGCAGCGGTTTCATACCCTATATAACAATGGCAAGTATAGCCCCCTGACCGCGGGTACCGTATAACCGGATCACTGCTCTTCGATGCAATGTTAACTTGAATCAATTTTTACATAGCTAATTTTAGTACCTCCACAAAGGGGACAAATGGGGCTATATTCTCGTTTTTTTTTTTTTTTAATTAAGGAAAACCGCTAGCTATTAAAAGATAGTAGTTGTTTTACTGAATTGCGATAAATAATGGTTAGAAAATTTTTGTTTAAACTTACCACTGTAATTTAAGTAACTGTGAAATTGATCATTTTCAAAGTTTTGAAAAATCCTTCGACATACGTTTAAATATCGCTGGAGGCGATAAAATATCCATGTTTCATAAAAATTCAAGATGGTAGGTACTCCAAAAAATGTCCGACTCCTTGTGAAATATAACCCTAAGTATCTTTCTGTTTAATTATATTTTTCATTCTGATAATAGCGACGATTCGCAGTCACTTCCTCCAGCAGAGAAATGTCTTTTTAGTCACACTGTCGTGTACAACTCCTTTCTACAAAACTATTAATTGTCGTAGTATACGACCAAATTTCTTTATCTGCATTATTTTGTGTTATTTAAATATTTTTTCATTCGCATCACAGAAGATATAGAATTACAATTGTCATCAAGTAAATGGAAAAGAAAATGTTGTAGGCTATTATGTATACAGATATCTTTAAACGCGTAGGTTTTTTTGTAAATGCACCGTTAAAAAATCTGTAATTCCTACAAAATTTATACTTGTAGCCTACAATTGACGAAAATATTAATAAAGTAAGAATACGCAAGTTTCACTGTTATTTATGGTGTCTCGCAGCGGAGAATGCGGCATTATCCTTTTTCGATAAACTAATATCTTTCGATACAAAAATACAATACGTATGGTTGAGGCTGTAAAACTTTTCAATGCGGGAGATTCAGTGAGGAAAGTTTCAATATGGCCGGAAAAAGTAAAAGATTGCTAACAAATAAGTATTGGTAATTTCACTTCATTGTAGAAAAATTGCCCATCGTATCAGAAACATAATAAAGGGTGGTAAATGATATCGCATGATACCGACTGAAACTTATTTCAGAGTATAATAATCTGTTGACTATAAATGAGAAAGGAGAGCAATATATTTGATAAATAATCAAAGATTATAATTGACTTTACCCTACTGTAAGCAAGTATACCTTGATACAGAATGTATATTGAAAAGTACGTACAATATAGTAATACATTCATTTATTACATTTATCATTATTTTCAATTTACAATGTATAATTTAAATTTCAATAGTATTTCATTTTCAACAATATAATTTCTTTTACGAATGCTCGTACAATTATAACTACAAATATAAATATTACAATTTATTCATTGAGAGAAATACAATTATACTAGCACGTTCACGTACAATGGTTCAAATGCAGCATAATACGGTAATTTTAATGGTAAATTTTAAAGCTTTTGAGTAAATTTATTTTTCTTTTATAATAACGATATGAAGGTACGTTAGAGATTGACATATGAAATCGGTAAAGACACATGGCACGAATGTACCATACACCTCATTCTAATACATAACCGAAAATGATAACAACATTTCTTCATTATTGTAAATATGATGCTACTGGTTCCATTAATATAGTGAAAATAACCACATTATGAAATTATGTGGTTGGACCATGAATTGACTTGCAAGTTCATTAATTATCCCATAATACTGGTTTGATTATAATCACGCGCTATAATGAAGACTTCGTGCTAATTATCCGGTGAATTCTAGAACCAATTAACGAGTTGCCTTAATTGTCACCTATGTTGGACCAGTTTTATAATTTGAGTATCAGGAAAAATTTGTCCATTTTCATTGTTACCATAAGTTGCTTAGACTGATAAATAATTGATAAATCTACTTCATTCGTTTTGGTAAACATTATTCTTAGTAAAGAATTAGTTATAGCATTGTGTTACTTAACGATCAAATATCTAAACAATAACCACAGCAATTCTGTTGTAGATACTAAGTCATTATACTGTTTTCTTTGAAAGTCTATTTGTTCCAAACTTCTAGTTTAAAATTAAGATTAGGCCACATGTTTTCAATTATTTGGTAACGCAATGCTCCGAATCACAACTTGCTTTCTAATTTGCAACATCCATTGTAAATCCGGAAACAGAATTGTTCCATCTGCCTCAGTTTATACTAAAAACACATATTTTTGTAAAAACCCAGAATTTTCGCTAAAAATGAGGTACTACGTGAAAATTAAAAACGTTAAAATTAAAAAATCCTAAATAATAGAGAAGAGTTTTTCCAATCTAATGGTATAGGAGTTATTAATTTTTGTTAGTCCTAAATAGTTATAAATTACCGTCAAAGTTTAAAAAAGTGCCGATGTACGTAGTTCTTATAAATTATTTTTGCATATTTACAAAAAATTCTTTATCTAGCACGGAAATTGTACACAGAATTAAATTATGTACACATTTTTTAAGAAGAAAGCACTCAGCAAAAGTGTCGAAACGGTTTTTAATTCGAACAGGTCAACAAAATATCCATCCAGAATTCAAACATAGCGTTTTGCCGCCATTCGACGCGTAGTTCAATCGTCTCGATACAGCAGTGCCGTAGCTACGCGTAATTGATATCAGAGGTATTGGTTCTTTATGCACATCAATTTCTGTAAAAATTTCCCTATAGCGATAAATCGTTTTACTGAATTTCTATAATACATGTAATCCTTTATTTTCTTTATTTCGAAGTTCGATTAATAAACATACTTCGAGTTTTGTGAAACTTATTATTAAATGAAAATAGTTTTTTTTTAAATATTTTATTTAAATTTCATATTAAATGGATTACAGCCAAAAGTGAGTGAACAAATATACTTGTAGTCCTGGAGTTAATTTTCAATTTATAACTTCGTGGTTATAAGGATGTATATGAAGAAAATAAGTTAAACGTGTTACCGAAATTCAACGAGAAATTACAGTAGAAATTGATGTCCATAAAAGACCGATATCTATCGGCATCAATTACGCGTAGCTACGTTACTGCTGAGTCGAGACAATCGAGCGGCGCGTCGCTAGGCGGCAAAACGCTATGCACGAGTTGCGGACGGATATTTTGTCGGCCGGTTTTTACAAAAGTGTGTGCTTTTCAAAAACTGAGGGTAATAAAGCAATTCTGTTTCCGGATTCGTGTTTAGTACCATAAATAGTGTAAGAATCATTCAAGGGATGTTGCAAACCAAAATTCGTGTTGCACTGTGTAATCACAAACTATCACTTCCATTTGGACTGGTTTATTACCAGCAATGGTAACATATAATAAATAAGAAACAAATCTTTTACGGGGGCCTTACAGCCTAAGACGGGTATTCTTTATGTCTAGTAAGTAATAATATCATATGGTATTGTCACATACTTTTTCAAGAAAAATTTCTTTATTAAAATTATAAAACAACAAGTTTTCTAACAAAAAAATATAGTGAACTTAACCCAGATCCACGAAGTACGGCTTTATAGCCAACAGACAGCTTTTCAACAGATTAAGCAACTTGCTTCGAACAAAGATGATTAACAGTCTATTCGAGTATGTTCAATTTGATCGCTATATTATTCAACATACTTGCGTGTGGTGTTGTCTCTTTTTGTAGCGTATCTGTAATTTGTTTTGTCGAGTGCATTTGATAATGGATTGACAGGCATGCAAAACTATAGTGCACTTACAGAATCATGCTGGAAGATGCTTCTTTTTATATTTATTAAATCTGTCACTATTTTGTATTTTGGTAGTTACTTAGATTCTTGTTTTCCAGGTTTTTATGGTTTGTTTCAGAAATTGTATTTAATGATTTATTCTATATATCTGCAGTACTTTTATTAGCCAAGAGTATGGGATTGAAGTAAAAGCTTTTATTATCATTGTTGTTATTGGTCTATCATTTGATTCATGACAGTCAATGTCTTGCCTTTCATCATTATAATATTTTCTAATTTTGGTTCTACTTAATATTATTGTCTCTGCTTTCATGATTTTCTTCTAGTGCTTGCAATTATGAATTATATATTTTATATGTAATTTGTACAGTTCATACCTTACTCGTGCTTGTAAAATTTGGTTTTAAACATCTAATATTAATTCGTACATTTTTTACTTATAACTTGGTGTTTTAGTATCTCCTTTGTAGTCTCACATTTCTGTAAAATGTCCTCCTGGGTACATATGTATTTAAATTAAGTTGTCGAGAAGTTAAGTCTCAGAGCAGTTGTTTGGTCACACTATGCAGTTGTGCTGTAATCCAGTTAGACGCACATTGCTGCTAAAATATTTATGTTCCAGTAAAACAGAGGAGTCGCTCTTATTTCGACATACTATCTCGCGCCACGAGCTCATAACAGTTTCCAGGAAAGTTATTATAAAAACAAAATAGTACAATAGAGATCCCCATATCTGAACTAATTGAGAGACAAAAGTGGTTGGATAATAGAATTTCAGATAATAGAATAATCACTTTCTTTTGCATTAAACTTCATTTATTTAAGTAGAAATGAACTGACAGTTTTTTCAACATCCAAGAGATCCATATCTTTTTAGTAGCTAAGTCACATAAATTTTTTATTGCAAGCAGTTGTATAAAATTACATTCCTGTTGTATCTCAAATCACAGAAGTCCTTCAAGTCCTTTTTCAAATGACTCAATGCATTTTTAAATGCTTTCACCTAAGAAACATTCTCATTGTTACTTTCGTTTCCTGCCTTATTTATACAATTTAGTGACAGATTTTTCAATATCTGCTTATAAAAGCAGTGTTATAAATTTAGTTTTTTTATATTGCTCTATCACATTTTCTTCATTCAATTGAAACATAAACAGAAACTTTTTAAGCAAATCTTTTCTATATAATCGTTTAAAGCACTCAATTACTCTTTGATTTAATAGCTATATGAGTGAAGTTACATTAGATGACAAAAATATAATTTTCATAAATTCGTCCTTCTAATTAAGAAAGTCACATGTAGAATGCAATTCAGCATTGCCTACCAACAAAAGAGATTTTTTCTATGAGCATTTTTTAATTGATGTTCTTTAATTTTTTGTATAAAATATTTTCAAACCACTTAATAAAAATGTTACCGTCCATTCAAGTCTGATTTTTATAAACATTTGGCATTGCACTCACATTGACATGTTTGAAATAGCATGGATGTGTACCTTTTACGATAATCAGAACTGGAAGATGATGGTATCCATAGCATTTGCATAAAGAAATGCACTAATGTGTTCTTTATTAACTTTGCAACCGGGAGCTGATTTTTCACGACGTGAAATTAACGTTTTCTGTGGTAGTGCCTTCCAAGTTAAATCTATTTCATCAGCATTGCATACATTTACTAATGCATATTCTTCATCGTTTAAAAATTTATGAAAGTCTGCACTAAAAGTTTCTGCAGCGGTTCTATCTGCTGAAAGTTTTTCTCTACAGATATCCAGCTATCAAATACCATAATGTGTTTTGAATTTTACTAACCAATCATTACTAATTTTAAATACATGTAATGGATTTCCTTTTAATCTATTTTTTCTATTTAATCTATCATTGAACTCTAGAGCTTTTTATGTGACATTGATCCAGATATCGGTATGCCTTTGTTTTTTTGTTGACAAAACCATTGGATACATACTTACATACACTTTTATTTTTTGGATTCATTAAGCTTTTCCTACTGGTACTAGCATCTGTGGAATCTACATTCTGTATATAATTTTTAATATTGGGTTTCTGTTTCTTAATATCTGCAATTGTAGATTTCCCAACATTATGTATTTTTGTTAATTTCGTTGCACTTTCACCACTTTCAAAATCTTGAATTGTATTGTATTTTTCTTCAATAGTTAAAACTACACGTTTTCCTTTACCTTCCATTGTGATACTGTTCTCTGTCTACTTCAAACTAAATTGATATAATTATATTTAACCGGCCAAACACAAAAAAGTATTTATGTATAGCTAAATACATTGTATCGTGTATGTAGACATCGCTACAAAACGTTATGCAGATAACAGAACGACCGTATATTAGATTATTCGTATAATGGGAGTACGGATGCGGCAGTCCTACTGTTTTAGATTTTTGTCTGTAGCGTCTTCATTGTATAAATTTTTTTTTTATTCATGTTTCGGTTAGCAGTTTGTTTAAATTAAAGCAAAGAACAGTATATATCATCAGTGACTCCAGTCACTGGACAATTACTTTTCGAACCGATTAATCAAATCTTAGATATGGGAAAAATAGAAATTGGATTATATACCGAAATATGTTCGAAGATTATATATCGAAATAATCTTTAACAATGAGACGTGTTAATTCACGAATAAATGTAAGTACGCTTCTATTTTAGCGTAAATTAAAACGAATCTCATTCGAGACGGTAAATTTTAGACTACATTTAAACTTATTTTACGTGTAAACATGAAGAGTATGGAGGCTTCATTGTTAAGCGTCCAGAAAATCGTTCAGGTTCGCAGTGTGTTCTACCAATTGGACGATACACAACAACGCTATCCAACTAAACTAATTAACATGAAGCAGGTACATGAAACTCTTCCTGTTCAAAACAAACAACGTTGCAAGTGTAACACGCAAAATAAAACATTGGCATGCATTCCCACGGCATTTTATCCCATTTTGGTACTACACTACGGTACATAGCTTGGTTGAAATCTCGACATATGTCCGTGGAATCATTGTGTTTACTGAATAATCTGAATGAAAAACACGAACAAATAAGCATAAAAGATCCAATTTATCTAAATCCGCAAATTAATTACTGTCATAATACATGATTTTCTCTTTCACATGGACTAGCCATACACTTGCATTTATTATTGAGAACAAATTTACATTCGTGCGTACTTATTACTTAGAATTATCGTTTACAATATATATTCAATAAAGAATTTGATTTACCAGTATATTTAGAGATTTATACACACACACATACACACATATGCCAATAAAACTACCTAAATTGAGTCTTTCAAGTTTGTAGTTTCATTGGAGCATTGCCCAAATTTGATACTAATTTCCTTCGTTGGTTTCGAATGGAGAGGCTAAAGGAAGAGCCGGGACAAGAGTATTCACGATTTAAAATAAAAAAAGAAATATCATTTTTGAATTTTAAAAACAGTTAAAGGATTTTCTTCCAAAAAAAATACAGAGAGTTCTTAAATAACATGTAAAAACGGGCGGAGGGAAGTGGGGATTCCTTGTGAAAAAATAAGAAAAATAAAAGGAATAAATTTTGTTCGATTTCTGCGCAGTTTTGGAACTAATTAGGTTTGGAAATTTGCTCCAAGTTAGTCGCACTTGCGACTAAGATACGATTTACCTACTGATGTACAATGATACGTCTTTTCAAAGACGCAACACGTTGGTGCTGTTTTATTATAGTGAAAAGGATAGAACACGTATGTGAATTTCACATGGTAATTTTACAAAATTTAAATAAGAAGAAATATTTTAATCGTTGCCATGGATCAAAATTTTAATACAACTAAAAAACCGAATGAGTATTGATCAACGTAAAGAGAAGAGCAGATAAAATGATGTGGCACGTAAATAGAATTTCTGCAACGAAAGCAAACCACATAGATACTTGTTGCTCGAAACGAACAATTTATATTCAAATTTGCCGGTTTAAGAGAACAATAGACGCCATTGTTTCACGCATCTTTCAGTTATGCGTGATTATTTCCTCGGTTATGCCTCGTAAAGTAGATCCGTCGATTCAAGTGAGAGTCACGAAGAATGATCAGTTTAGAAAGCAATAACAGTGGCGAAAGACGCAGCAAGCGGTGGGAGTGAAAACTAACAGGACTAATTTCTTGCCGGCATGGATCGTTAATCGCTCCAGAATTAAAAGAACGAGCAGACAGCTGAATATAAAGGCGTTAAAAGAAACGTAAGCGGAGAAAGGAGAGGGACATGAAACTACCCTGGTGTGTCGTGGCTCGCCCCTCCTGCTTCTCCTCCTTTCTATTCAACCCATTCTCACTCGTGCTCTGTCTTAGCTACCCCTTCGAACGGGTTTTGTGCGCCGGCGGCAGCCTTTGAATTTACGTCGAGGAGAAATTTATATGAAAACTTGACAATGCTCACTCGGCCTCGGACTCGGTGGGTTCGCTGGCTTTCAAGTCCTCTTCTTCTTCTTCCACTTCGCCATGATCTCGCGTACACCCTGAAAGGTCATCATATATGTGCGCGTGTGTGAAAAACTGCTGGACAGAGGAAAGAAACGTAGTTTAACGATAAACCGATATGATGTTGCTGAATGCTGGATCACAGTTTAAGCTGCACAAATGATTGAGAAGCATGAATTATAGTCGTTGAAGGATTATAGAGAATGTCGTTTACAATATTGCCATCTGAATCGCGGAGCTTCCTCAGTCGTCGTAAGAGTATGCTTCGATATGTTTAGAGTCGTTGTGTAACTCGTTCAGTGTCAACCAGCAATTCAGTCTTGGAAACTTTTCCAAGAAAAGTTTCACTCCATATCTCAAAGACGTAGCAACAAAAAATGAAAAGTCGACTCGACTAAGTATGTAAATAAGAGATATGTATATTTATAAGGTCTTAATAGTTGTATTTCAAACTTATAGTAATGATATTTCTGAATTGTAGAACTCACACTGCAAATCGATCTTTTAGCTGTGAGTATTATCAAATGTTACTAAAAATTTTAAGCACAGTTTTCTCAAAATTGAATTCTTCGAACTGACGTCCACGATAATTAAAAAATTAATTGACCAATTAATTTCGAACAAAGATCATTTTATATTTCTTTAAAGACTGAATCTCAGTTTTTATCTTATTGTTTATTTATAATAATTTTATCATTATAAAGTAAAATTGATCTATTTTTTGCAATTGATATTATGACAGGTGCTACATGAGACGACAACAAGAGTTGCATCATCAAATATATTAACAAAATGTATAAAAATGATTAGAATAAGAAAAAGAAATGGAAATAAAAAAAATTTTGCTAAGATGTCTTCTTTCATTACCAAACAAATTTAATCTGTTATCATGAATAGTTTTGTGAAAAGTAATTCATAAAACAAAGTTACTTTTGTGAAAATTAATTCGATAAGTAATGTTACATAAACTGTATACAGATACACGCATCCCCAATTATTAAACAATAACTCCATAGAGAGGTATATCTCCATAGAGATATAATAAAATGTGCAGAGTGTAAGGTGTATAATAAAATGTGCAGAGTGTAAGGTGTATAATAAAATGCGCAGAGTATAAGGTGTATAATAAAATGTGCAGAGTGTAAGGTGTGCTGTGACATGCAGTTTGTGAAGTGATATTGTGGTGCTACACATCCTCACACGCTTAATTAAATTTGTGTGAATTGTTAAGGTGAACTGGTGTTTTCAGGAAGAGACTGGACTGTTGAGTAGTTGTTTACTATTTGAAGGTATGTTTGAATCTCGCAGTTTTCTCCTTTCTCTTCTCTTATGTCAACTCTTCCCTCGTTTTAACTGGTGGTGTGGAAGGTCGTGGAAAGGAAAATTAAGTACAGGATTGGTAGTTATGGGATGAGTAAGATTGACCATGGGAGGGGAAAGGCACGATTCTTGTCTACGTGTATCGCACTCGAACACCCAGATAGGGCCCATAGTACAGCTAACGTGTCAGCAAATGATTCTTTATTGCTGCATCGGTAAGAAATCAATTTCTCAAGTCGTTGTCCTTACTAATTGCTGTTGCGCCTCAACAAGGTGATTTGAGTCTTCTAAGCTTTAGCAGTTAACAATTTTATGTGTACACAATGCACAGGTTGTCCTAGCTCCACACGATTGAATGGTTGAACTTTTCTGTCTTTTAAATCTAACTGCATACCATACCTCATTTTTATGTGGGGAAAAATTTGTCGAACAGTTCCCTGACCTCTTGGGGTGGAGTCGAGGGTAGTGTGATATTGCGTCCACAGTGAGCATAGTTATACGATTTCGAGGAGGGGTATTTACATCGACATGACAGTATAGAAACGCTCAATGGCGATAGGTGGTCACGCTGACTTTTTTTTCGTGGGGGGAATCCTCTTAAAACTTCCCCAACCCTGGGATAAAAGCGGAGAACGTGTGGGACTCCTCGCCCGGATCGGCAATCCGGATGCGAAGCCCACCCACTAAACACCCAATGGTAATCATCCTCGCACAACCTGAGAGGAACACCGGGTGCTAACAGTGACTCCCACTCTTTTCATAATACTTTTCATAATACTGCCTCTTCGAAGGACAACAGAAGACCCCTATAGAAATTCGATGTAACTTTGCAGGTTCACATAGTTATCTACTGTGCAGATTACGAATTTAATTATGAACGAAGTGACGTACGGTTTACGGGAAGCTTTTTCTAAAGCAAAAAGCGTAATTCGCAGGGCGAATTGTCAGATTCGTCATTTGAGAGAGAGTTGTCATTTGAGTTGACGCAAAATATCGAATGACAATAAAGAGCCAGCTTTTTTGCGAGTGATTCTATAGATCAAAATAGGATGAAAATCAAGAATGATGAATTTGCGATAAAGGTTTCGTTTTAATATTTTAAACAATTACGAATTATGGTGATATGTGCCTTGTGCCTGACAGCTGTGAGACAGATTAGTCAATATCCAGTAATGGAGGACATTAGACAGATTTATGGTATTGAGCTGTGCAAAATGTACGAAACATCCTGTACATAGGATGGCAAAAAAGAGTCCAAAAAGTAACTGGCAAACAGTACTCGCCGAAAAGAATAAAAAATGTCTGATCAACGTAGGTCCTGCAATCAATTTTTTCGGTGAAAAATTAACTACCAGCTCATGATTATCAATAGAAGACCACTAATATTTAATAAAGATTACTTCATAGAAGCAAATATGACACGAATCGATTAGAAAGATACAGAGTGATCCACTCGTCATTGGACTCAAAGATAATGTCGTGTAAACACTCCAGCGATAATCCCATGTGAGTTTTGTTTTTAGTTCAAAGACATTACAAATATAGCAGTATTCGCTAGAGTAATCGCTGTTGCCGACCGGTCGATAACGTAACAGAAACATGTTTAGGCGGCGGCACTGACTTTCACTCCACTGGCAAGAGTATCACCTTGTAGAATAACATAAAAATATAAAATGCATTGAAATGAAAGGAACAAATATGGAATCACATACCATCAATGAAGTATGCTGTCTTTATTGGCATTAATGATCTTGTGTTTGACAACTTTGCATCGATATACTTTTAATGGACTAATTCTTGTTTATATTCAGTGTATTGCAAAGAGACTTTATGATATCAAATGTTCATAAAGAATAAAAGTTAATTTTATATCGAAAGAAATGATTCTAGAATAGTATAATGTCTACGTTGATTAGACAGTTTTTGTTCTTTTCGATGAATACTAGAAATCCTTGAAGTCTTATAACCTGTTTTTACCATTCTGCATATACCAAGTGTTATTTTTTAATTACATATTCGGATTCTACAAAAAAGAAGAATATGAAAGTTTTGTTTGAAACAGTTTTCCCGACATTTAGGTATGAAATTGTTTTATTTAAATTAAGAATTCAAATTTTTCTTGTAAAAAAGTTCTTTTCTTTTTGAAAATTAGTATTAAACTGTGAAATTAAAATTGTAATTTAGCTCTACAACAAATAAAAATACAAAATATTTATATATTTTGCGTTTTAGTAATAAAATTTGGAGAACAATATCTTTTCATAAATAAATTAACAAAAATTGAATACAGAAATTGTTCCATAACGTATTCAATAAACATAATGTATCAAATATTGGTTCACATAACTTGAAATAATTTTGAAAATATAATAAAACAAGTTTAACTTGAATGTTTAAATCGACTAGCGAGTGGATTGCTCGAAGAATTTCATATTTTCGTGTAGTGAATCAGAATATGTAATACAAAATACCATATTTTATTTAAGAAACCCGACTTTTGGTATGAATATTTTATTTCCGGTCGGAATCCGAATGAATTAATAAAATTTTCCGAGTTTTTCAAAGAAGTCACTCCCTCCATTTTAATAGGGTTGAACGTTTGATATGGGATACTCTGTGTTTATGTATATTACAGTAAAACAGTTCTGTGTATAAGAATCGCGCAAATTTTTTAATCAAGCCATTACGCGAGTAACCACGTTTCAAGCACTTCGAAATGTAAATGGACGAGTCCTATGAGATACCATATAATATATCAACACTTGTCAGTACAGTACTAATGGGTGGTCGGTGTTGGTCCCTGGCAGTTCCGATTACTCCTTATGACTCGGTTCGGACAGTTGAAGTGATCACCTGCAAACGCTCTCTATTTGCACGATCATCAAATGACGTAATTATTCTCCTATAATTATTTAGCAAATCATATTCTTATACACAATAACATTTATCAAGCAGTAAGGAAACAGATGCAAAATCTAATTAAAAGGGTAGAATGATTCAGAGTTCATAAGAATTATAAAGTTCTGGCAAGAATCATATAGCTCAATAGTTTAATAAAAATACTTAGAGTGATTTCAAGTACATGAATTCGGTATTTTGCGAGTTTCTTTTATTCTTCTCGAAGTACTGTCCAGGGGATTCTTGAATAATCGCTCAAAATGAATATTGCCATGATTGGCAAAGTGGTGCAGTATATTAATTTTTACTATGCATAACAGGGACAAGGGATTTTTCTATCAAATTTATAGATACTATCTTTCTAGATAGGTACACTCGATATGATTTCTCGTGTTAACTTTAACTACTTGACGTAAGGCAGAGTACCTAGTCGGAAGAAAAAAATTGAATTTGTAGAGCAATATATATATACTTTAATGGAATTCTGGAAGAAAGTCATTGTCACCGATGAAAGTAAGTTTGATAAATTTAGTTCCAATTGGCGTTACACCTTAGGAAGAAAAAGCTATACAGAACATAGAAAAGATGTTGTGTTGATGTGAAGCAATGATTCGACGCATATTGCTTCAATAATTTAATTTATTCTTTGTGTTAAAATGTTAGTAATTTAGAATGCCAACTAATGATGTGTGTGTGTGTAAAAGAGAGAGAAAGCATGAGGGCGAGCGAAGGTACGAGTAACCCTTTATGGGGGGTTGTAATGGCCCGAGGTGCGACAATAAGTCTAGACGATGGGTCAGGCGAGTTTTCTACAACGTTGACGTAATGCAGGCCCACTGTCTGGTGACCACCAAACTTACGCTTTCTCCATTTCTCAAGACGCGAGGCCTAGGTCACGTAGGCTCTAAAACTAGGTACAAGAAAGGCCATCGCTCTGAAGAGAGGTTGTTGAGTCTAGCGTGTCTTAAGGGGTGGTCGATTGCAAAGTATCTAGAGAAGTTTTGTCTACTCTAGATACGATATAGTTAATTACGATTGCAGAGTAGCTAGAGAAATATTGTCTACTCTAGATAAGGTATTGTGGTATTAGCATGTCTCTGGACGAGAGAATACCAGATAGCGATTACGATTTCAAAGTACCTCGAGAAGTTTTGTCTACTCGGGTTATCCCGTTGTTGTTTGTTGTAACTCGTGCGTTAGTGGAATTAATATTTCTGATACTCCCCATCTTGAGAAATTCTACAGTAATTTATGTAAGAATTTGGCAGTCCAAAATTGAATTTTCAAAGTTTGTTTTTTTTCAAGAATCTGTCAAACAAGTGACTCTGCTGATTATGTTTTTTATTTATTTTATCTCTGGCTCTACGTTCTGTCAAAAATAGTTTTGAAGTTTATGATATCTAACGAGTTTTTGTTCATACGGTTAAAAGCAACGAGTCAAAAATTTACGACAAGAATTGAAACAATTTTCCGTCAAAGATGAAAAGCAGAAAGTGCCACTCCAATTTACCGTGACGATATATAATTATTAAAAAAAATGATTTCAAAGAAAAATTCAGAGAAAAAATGTCCATGATAAAAGACAACTATAGTGTAACGAAAGTTGAGTGTTCGTGGACGTAATCTAGTTAGAGGCGCTCGGACATTGGAGCCCGAATGTTCAATCGTATAGAAAACCCGGAAGTAAGATGTACGTGATGTCACATCAATAGTGAATATTCCGGTTCTCAAAACAATTCTGTACTTTAGGAATATCTGTCGACGAAGTTTCATCACGTTCCCTCGTTAACGCGTGGCAATGTGCCAGTAACAAGGAGTAACTGCAGGAGAATAGAGTATCGAAGACCGATGACAAGAATAAAGAAACCACGAAAGGACAAACAAAGACAGAGTCGGAAACGTTCAAAAGTTCGAAAGTTCAAGAAACGATAGTTCCCAGTCCTAATAGGAGCGCAATCACTCTCGTGGGTTCTATTCGCAGAGATGCTTGAGTAGGGCCTATACATAGATTGAAACTCAAACGTTTAACTAAGTCGTCGTCTACGTTCGATCAGTGTTGTAGTTTGAAAATTAGTCCACACAGATAAGTAGCCATCACATGGATGGCAATTCTAGCCATCAGTTTGGAAATTAGCGATAGAGAAATTGCGACAATTAACGGTGAAATGTTGAAACAACAAATTGAAAGGTCCATTGCCATTTTTTTTGTGAGTAAATATTATCTCCTTACAAGTAAGAGATCTGTCAAGATGCTGTCATTGTATTATAACTCTAGTCTAGAATTAAGGTTAAGAGACTTTTTTTTAGTTAGCGAGTTTACCTAGCTTGAACCACAATTTGTTATCTGTATGGAGACCGGTTTATTGTAGACAATGGTAAAACACAGAAATATAAACAGATTTAATAACTAAACAACTTTTCTTGTTAACCTATATCCGACTTTACGATCACAATGTTTTCATCACCACCGCATGAAAAAAGGTACAATGCAAGAGAAACAAACTTCGTATACATTAAGTCAGAAACTGAATTTTAACAAAACTACCAAAGTATTGAATATTTAGTAGAATAGGGCATTATGCGCAGGTCTGGCATACTTCCTAGAAAATATGCCATTTACAAGGGAATATTGCGAACTCTTAGATGCCAATTTTCATGAAATTTTATACAAATGCTTTATTTTGTTAATTGATCTAATCTAAGAACTATGTCGTATTTCGTTGTTGCTACTTTTTGACTCCAAAGGAAAGGACTCCTTCAATTCTACATTGTATAAATTAGTTGTAATAAACATAAATTCGATACTAAACACAAATATAACTACAAGTTGTTTTAGAATCATAGGTGCAGACTAAATTATTTAGGTAATAGGTTACATATTCAGGTTCCATCATCGAAGTAGATAAACATTTTTTCGAACACTTACAGAAGCGACTATATATAAAATTTGTCTTACGAAACTTGTAGAATGGGCCGGACAGCCATCATTCTGATAAATATCACATTCTTTCACGAATATCTACAATCTCTAATATTACGAGTCATTTTCGTACTGCTGTAAAATCCACTGACAAAAATTCATACGACTTTCGAAATCTCGTCCATGGAGATCCTAATGAAAAAAAACACGATATAGATGAAATTTAATTAACTTAGTAAATTTTCGGTAACCTGCCCTAAAACAATATTCATTCTCTTTGTTCGCAACAGTTATTGTTCTTGTCACACTTCTTCGTGTCAACATTACCATTTCAAGCAAAGTATTTGAACATCCCTTCGTATATACTACACAATAGACAATTGTGTTCAGGAAATTTTTGTCAGTAAAATCGAACCGCTACCCTTAAACATTTGTTACTTTTACCGCAAATTAAGACTCTATCAAATTTCACTTACTTGAATAACTCATTACGAAAAATAAATCAATTAACTGATAAATTATTTTAAAGCGATTAGGTCTCTAGACCTTCAGAGGTTATTCGTAACGCACCGGCAAACACGTTTACTTACAAACGTCGAAACAGAACGTAGTAAGGAAATCATTCTGCTTCGAAGCTTTCATTCGAACACTACGGTACTGCTGTTGCGAATTATTTTATCTCACTCAGTCTCAAAATGACTGTCGTCGATCTGTGTCATCGTCTTCGGTTAGTATCAGTAATGCCTGTGACGCTAGGAGGGCTAGTGGACTAACTGGAGTTGGGATGTAAACACAACTGTTTGCCTTCTTCTCGCGGACGAACAGTATCAACTCTTCTTTAGAAGTAGACGTAGGTATTCTTTGAAATACTAACCTCCGTGGATAAATTAGCAGAATTTAATCGATCCCCTTCTCAAGATCACGGAAGAGTACCAAACGAACGACCACTACTACTACTACTACTCCGTTGCAATAAACAACAATTGTACCCTGCTATTTCAACGAGAGCATCGTTCAAATTCACAATCGTTCTAACCATCGCGTTATACCGTTTTTATATTATGCACGCGGGAAAGTTGAAAGAATCTGGCACTTGGCGGATCGACAAAACTTTTATCTGGCTGACGTACAACTCTATTTCTCTTTGCCCGCGTATATAGAGACGGCGAGTTTCTCGTATTTATGGCGCACAATAATGCGGATACATGCGCATACATACGTAGATGCAAAGTTTCTAGTGGTACGTACCTACGTAGAAGAAGCCCATGAATCAGGCGAGACGAAGGGGGATCCGAATGAAACTGGGATTTCCTTGCTTTCCACAGCATACAATAGTACCTCTAAACTGCGAGAGTTGCCGACGAAACTACCTACGTGGTGAAAGGACCGGCAATTTGTGCGTATAACTGAATGGTCCATTAATCCTTTACTACAATATACGGCTACACAGTAACGTAATTAAAAGAGCCCAACGAGAGGAAGTGGTCCGACTGTAAAACATGGGAAATGAGGTTTAAGACGAAAAACAAAACTGGTTATAGAATATTAATTTGCGATGATTTACAAGGTCTTGCTTCAATTATGAAAGGTTACATCATTAAATGTACCCAGTCGACCTGGGTCCTTACAATTAATACCATTCGGTTTAGAAAAAGCTTTGTCAACGTTGCAACTCGCCTACCCACAGCGAATTTACGTGCTTGTGACATGGGTTCCAACTCCAGTATTTGTTTTCTTATCGATGTGTGCGTCGTCAGAACTGTGACGAATTGGTGCAATGAGATTGAATCATTCAATAAGCCAAATTGTAACTATAAGAGAACTTCCAAGTAGGACTATAAAGTTACTACCTACTAAATGTAGAAGGATCGCCTTAACCGAAATTAGGTTTCACAACCTCCTTAATTATCCGAGTGTCTCTGTATTAAGAGTACTTACTCTAAACTGCAATTCTTCTGGTATATTTTGAGACTTTCTCTAACAAATCGGTGTCATACTTCTGTATCGAGTTTGTATATCTATATTTCGTCTATATTTTCAGAGTATATACAATTCTTTTCATGTAAAAAATAATTAAAATTGCAAGAGTTAAACATAACCTTGTTACGTTTACGAATCTAGTAATATCCTGAAATATTATTTTTGAGGACATACACTTTCAGGAAATAAAATTAAAAAGGAAACGATAATTTTATTGTTCAAGATTTAAATACTCTTTTAAACAATTCCTGATATTTTCACCCTCATAAATATAAAATTGGCACGTGATCACACGTCGCTTTCTACAACAAGAAAAAGAACTCTCCAGTGTATGTCGGTCCGATAAAAGTTTCGCCGGTGTTAAGAGTGTTAGCGAATGGTTGAGGGATTTGAAGACACGCGTGGAAAATCCGCCTCAGTTTTACTCTACTTTATGGGAGTTAGGATAAGTGCGAAGGAAAGTTTCACAGTGTCTGCAATGCGTCTCAGCAGAATGCTCTTGAGGATATCTCCTTGGCTACGTGAAAGTATTGCTCTGGTTGCCATATTTTTCGAGCGATCGTGTTGCAACTGTTCGTCTGGCCACACGTAATCCACTTTTTAACGGAGAGTTAAATGCTTGTTACCGGCATGGCTTCCGAACACTCTCAAACTACTTATCCGTATCAGGCATTCACACTTCTCTGTTCGATTTTACGAGAAACTAGCAATGAGGATTGCGCCAATTTTGGTATTTTAACGAGTTTTTAATTTAAACCAAACAATTGTTTTTAGATATGATGTGGAACGTAGTTAGGACTCGAATAACGTAAAACATTATTAATCAAAGTGGATCTGTAATAAAATGTATAAACTGAAGTAGAGAAAAGACATATCTGTAAAATATTTTCATTCATATGTAAAATGTTGTTATCAAAAATCAATTATACTGTATTGAGGTATCAAGTGGATATCTAAACAAATTATTATTGTTAGTAGAACATATCTACTCTCTGATCCTTTTTATTGTATCGATATAATTTAAATATCAAACGTCATTGATACCTCGACAAGACAATAAGGTACCTATTCGACTATCAGTATTAAGGATTATTTGAATAACGTTGTAGAAATTTGTATATAGATTATTTGTACGAGTTTGTGTGAATTCCTTATCTTAATTAAAGCTAATCAATTTGTAATTAAGTACAAATACATATTTCAATACTTTTTTAAATAAGTGTAAATTATTGATACTCGTATTTTGTAGACTTGAACAATTTTCGCAGTACCTTCAATGATCTCACTGTCTTGATATGCCTTTCACCATTTTTGTTTCTTTTCTTTTCTACGTGGGGGAAATCTTCCAGATTCCCCCGATTCCACTCCCACGACTGCCTGGTTGCACGGGGACGGGAGGATAGCTCCTACTGTCCACCGCCACTGCGGCCTTTATCTTGTATTCTTGAAGGAAAGGATCAGTCCTCTTCTCGAAATACGCAGCGCGTCTGCCCAGGGCACCAATTAGCCTCTACAACCGCGGCGCCGGTAGTCGAAATGCCCCTTTGAATGATATAGGTTGAATGAAATACCAACGTATTCAGCTTGGACTTGTATCACTGTTTACTTGTGGTGGCGTACACTCGCGTCTCTTACTGTCGAACCAGGTCGAGCATCTCGAATATTTCTCTCACAAAGTTCTCTCCGCTCTCCTAAAGTTACGACTACTATATATATACACAAGGGAGTTTGCTTTTCTACTCTAAAATTTCTTTCACCCTCGCCTACTCCTTGGCGAGGTCCTTAGCACGTTTCCTTGGAACTGCGAGGTGTTACGGTGGGAAAATCGAAAGTTTCCGTGGCGTAGCAGGATTTCCTTCAGGCCCATTACTCCTGACACATCGGTCGCAGTCCTTCGGGCCTGTACAAGGGACTTTCTAAAGATCCTTGATTTATGACGCCCGCAACTAACCATCGAAGCAGCGGCGAGAATGCTGCGTAACCAGGCTTGGGAGAAAGTTTGGTAAAAACATACTTCCTCAAAAATGACTTTCACCTATCCCAAAGAAGAGACTCTCGTTGAGATGTATGCACCACTAGTACCTCAGTCCTATGCAATGCTACTTCCAAAACGAGGCACTGGGTATTCTCGTGGATCCGCTGGACAGCCTAGTGGCCCCTAACAGCTAGTATTAACGGGCCGTCAGGATAACATCGGAGAGGTCTTTGGCCCGCAGAACGATATCGTACCTGGGATTCCATAGCAGAAGTCCTATGTACGCATCACGTACCCCTGCGAAAATCTGATGCATCACCTCTCTCCGCTTCATCCTGTATAGGTCTAAGTACTCTGTCTAATGCCACCCACCCTTTTTTCTTTCGTGGGTGAAATCTTTGAAAGATTCCTTGCACTCAAACTTGGGCTGTAGGGCCTACCAACTACAATCTCCATGGCGGCTATCCTCACACTTTGTCGAGCAAATACCAGCAACCACAAGCTAGCAAAGTTTCTGATGTCTCCCTTCGTGAAGCGGATCCTGCGCGTGCTTAAGTCTGGAGGGATGGCCTTCTGTGCCCGCCCCTCCCTGTGTCACGCTAGGCTATGGAGGCCTGCTCCAACCCCTACCCGCATACTCGCGCTCGCGCTCCGTGGCTTCCTTCTGCAGCATTATCTGATCGCAGAAGGAACTCACGACCACCACCATGACCCGTACCACGCTTAGCAGCGTGAGGTTCCCACCGATTATCCCCACTAGGACATAATGTTCCTTCGTCCAGGCGAAACACACTTCCAGTGTGTGCTCAGCCGTGTCCCGGTCACTGTGGTAGTGCCAATAGTGCGTTGATTCGTCTTTACCTATACGGTGTAGGTACTGCCCGAAAAACACCTGCACCATGCAGTAGGTGAAACTACCAAACCCTTTGTCGACCCATTCCAAAAGGAGCGGCTGAACAGTCTCCACAATCCACTGGCCAGCAGTAGCGTGTGCCATTCGTTGCTAACATGATCGGTGCCAAAGTTCCCCAACTTCTCCTCCCCCCTCCCCCCAGCACACGGAACTTACAATGCCTGTCGAACACGGCCTCGTATGACACAGTCCTATATCCCCGAGTGATCCGCAGTGCAAACCGCCCATGCACCCGACGCAGCAGTGTCATTGTGGTGCTTGTTCACATCGAGGAGGCACAACAGTTGGTATGCGTGCAGAGAGTCTGTGGGTCTGGGTTCCTTCCAAAGAAGGGACATCCTAGCTACCTTCCATTGGGATAGGAATCACCCAGCTTCCAAACAGCGGCTAAAGAGTCACCGGAGGTAGTCTCTGAGCACTCCACGGGTCAGAATCCAAACCCGACCTGGCATCCCAATAGGACCAGGGGTGGTATCCTTTGCCCTGAACCGTCCGATGACTGCTATCAGCTCTTCTACTGTAACCTCCAGGTCGGCGGACCAGGCGGTCGGGTCCGCTGATGAACGCGGGGTGCTGTTGCCGGGCACATCCGGTGCTTCCCCGTGCTGTGGTGTGAGGACCCGCTTTGTCCCTTTACCCTCGGCGATGGAGTAGGGCCACACTACACTACTACACATTACGTGGAGGCCGCGAAATGGGCGGTCGTGAATTGGGGCTCATACGGTCCCCGTAGCCACGCCCAGCGGTCCGGAAATAAGAAGTACTCCCGTTCCGTCAGCGTGGGGTTTATCTTGGTTACGCCCTCGGGAGAAAGCGCTGGCTCCTCCCCCTCCGAGAGCGTCACAATCTCCGTGAGGCACGTGTGGAGATACGCCCACCCCTAGAACAATGGGGGGTCAAGAACTTCGACAATCGCGGGTACCCAAAATTGGAGCTTATTCAACACTATCCTGTATGGATGTTCTCGGGTCTAGATGAGCTCTTTTCAGCTTTGGGACTTGGCCCGTGCCATGGCGACTTACAGCTCATCGGATCCGCTCATACTCAACTTAGTGTATAAGATATAAATTACTTGAAAGAGTAACGACTGTTGTTATTATTTATATTCAATTTGGCTATATTTAGCCATTTATAAAGTTACGAATTATAACTTTATAGTTGTATTTGCAATAACGGGTATTTGGCCGATGCAATTTCGCGTACTTTGTGTTCCGCGCGGTGAATCGAATTGCTTGGTCTATCGCAATTACTCTGCTGGTTCTTTTGCTACTACTTTGCAACTACTGAGCGCCGCGACTACTAGACCGCTGCCGAATTCCGGCTCTTCTCGCTGAAGAGGAAATAATTGATTCGCGATTGAACCACGTTTCCACTATCCCGTGATCCGCCCAGTCACGTGGGCCAATCATCGTACGTTCGAACTAGATTACGGGCAGTGGAATGTTGGGTAGCTCGTGGAATTTTGTGCTATCGAATCTTCTAGAAGCTCAGTGATACAACCTCTTGTATAGTTTTGCAGGAAAATTATCGTTCACAGGGTTATTGGAAAAAGAAGCAGGCCACGAGTCGCCGAACATTACAAAATGTAGGCAAAAGCTGCCTGAGAGTCGTTGCCTTTGTTTCTGGAATTCTCACTAGTGTATTAAACGAATATAATGTAATATTTTGAGCAACAGTAGAGCACACAATAAAATAAATAACGAAGAAAGTACCGATAATATTTAACTGTATTAATGTATATTCAAGTATGTATCATAAATTATTTAAGTAATAATATTGAAAATTACAACTATTGCTTACAGACGACGTGTCTAACAGAACTGCCAGATGTGGCGCCGTGCAATGGCACAGTGCGACTGCCACCGCCGTGCGAAGATTCCCCTAGCAGCGGCAGCAGCAAAGATCGGAGAGAAGAGAGTCCTCGTAGAAGATGCCGAGTATTGGCGCCCATCTTGCTGCTAGTGGCAGCTCTACTTCTCGGAGGACTTTGTCTACCGTTGCTTCTACAATCCGCGCCTGTTACGCATCAGCAGAGGCTGGATGTGATCAGGAGGATTCTCACTGAAGTGCCTCTGATCGACGGGTAAGTTGATACGTATGTTTACGTAAAATCTCGCAATACGTATTATGAAACTTTGTAACTGTTTCGGTAGAAATAGTACACAGTAATTTCTGTTTATTAGTGACAATTATTGTTCCACGTTAAAGTAACGGAATCAGTCCCAATATTGTTTGTTTCTTCAGCGTGAACGATTCATCTGGCAGGATACCGAGCTTACCGAGTTCTATCTTGAATTTAGTAAAAGATGGAAAAATTGAATAGTATGTTAATGTCATTTCTCTACAATTTCACTTTTTTTCATAAATACAACAATGTACCCGATAAATGGAAATTGCAAAAATTCGAATCGTTTAAATTATATTTTGCATCCCTTTTCGTAACTTCGAATCGAGTTTGTTTATTATATTTTGGTTTGACTTTGTATCAAATTTGAAAGTAGTATTTTTTCATGAAACATTTTCCACGCTATTGTTTTTCAGGCACAATGATTTGCCTTGGAACGTCAGAAAGTTCGTACACAATCAACTTGGCGAGGTGAATTTGAGCAGCGATCTCGGCAGGGTTGATCCCTGGGCCACATCACACTGGAGTCACACAGACATTCCTAGATTACGTGCTGGTCTCGTCGGTGCACAGGTGAGTATATCTAGAGTAACGTTTCAACTTCGTAACTTTTTCACTTATCTCTAACTGTTATTTAACTCTCCAACACGTAATCTCTTTATTTAATTACTTCAAGCTGATTTACAGTTATCGTTTCGCGTTTTAAATAAACTTTACAATCACATTGTGGCTCTCTCCAGCCTCCGTTTTAATAAGTACTTTTAACCAACAATTCAAAATATATAGATGTAGTTAAATATAGAATTACATGTGAAATGTGTAAGTGTTTTTTATTATTATTTTATCAAATTCTTTGCAGTCATTTGTAAGTGATTGTAAACTATTTAAGAAGTATATGTGTAGGTACATACTATTCTGTAAATACATAAAGAATGTTTAGGATTTGTAGACGTATAAGACGTAAAGATTAATTCTACACTAATTTCTAAATCGAGTAAAAATGCTCAGTTAAAATGAGTAATTTCCTTTTTTACGTTTATATTTGATTTGTATCATTTTCTTATGTACTTATGCTTTTTTTATTAATATATGCATTAATACATGCATTAATATATGCATGCATATATCGATAAAATAAAAAGCATATACATATCTATTGTACCTTGTGCAATCAATTATATACACAAATGAATAAAAAAATATATTAAATATATAACTGTTTCGATTGGCTAAATTGAACAAAGGCAAAAGTTCACCGCCTGGAGAGGAACGCAAACGAAATAAAATATGACAAAGTACGATGAGTTCGTGAACGCATCTCACGATCAGATACGTTTTGCGTCTCACTTTGTCGTGTTTTTGTTTCATTCGCGTTTCTCATCAACTGGTGGACTTCAACACATGCCCAATTTAGAAAATAGTGACAATACGTCTGCGTGAAGGAGAATAGGTGATACGAGTGGACAATTACTATTTTTCCTGTACCGTTTTAATTTGTCAGAACCTGGTCAATTTCTCGTGCGGCTACGGACATGTTTTAATGAATCATATTGCGTTCATAATTGGTAATTATGTTGATTGTGATTAATTGAATAGTAAATTGAAGTAGTTTTATCAAGGATGCGATTATTTTACAACGTCAAATTCTATACGCGAACAAACCCAAATTAACTCGGTAGCACGTACAATATTTACTGTGATATTTTGGAGCAAATGTAATATGTTTTCTGTAAAATCGATTTTAAAAATTTGCATAGTATACTCGATAACATTACTTGGTTTCGTTTGAGGGATGTACAATTAGTTGTCAGTTCCTGCACCCTACAATTCTTTCTTCTTTACAGCGTGCTTATAGTATTGTGCAGTTGGAATGCTAGATGGCGTCACTGTAACAGTCTAACCTGAGTGCGCAGAATCATGGTACCGATCGCATAATATTGACTTACAATTAATTTACATCGTACTCGTTTTTAACACTCGGATTAAAGTAGTGCGTTCTAAACGTTTAATTCGACCACGTTTACATGAAACGACAGTACCAGACGTACCCCGTTTATGAACATTACGAACAAGATACCAATAAAGCATACAAATGTGTAATACATTTTACACTTGATATTTTTGGAAATAAATATAAATAATATGTTACATCTTTACCTAGTGCATTATACAGAGGGTCCCATTTAAATTAACGTAACAAAATATCTCGTAGATAATTAATACAAAAATAGAAATGAAACATAATACTAAAACAAAAACACATTTCATGATTTTGAAACATTTAAGTGGCATTATTATTTTTCAAATGTGCAAGGTCAACTTTTGTCAGAAACACTTTTTTAGAAAACCTTCATTTTTTTTTTTAATATTTAAAGAAATATTTATAAAATTGTTACAGTATTGCATTAATTTTTTACATTTATTAGGTTAATAAGAATGCAATGTATTGTTTTGGTACAAGAACGTAATAATAAATGCTCAAAATAATGACCTTCAGATGTGCAAGTAATAAACTCACCTCAGTTTCTCCCCTGTTAGTTTGACAGGCAATAGTGATTCGCTCTTTTATATTTTCTGGAGTGTCACTCGACTTTGAAAATCATTTTCGTGAAGTTCTTGGTCTGAGAAAACTTTGTATGGTTGGAACTTATAGCACTTTAAAATTCGTAAACACTCATTCACGATAATTGAGAAACATCTGAATTGTGAGCAACTATACCAATACACGAAATTTATTATTTCGAAAAAAAGTTGTGTCATGAAACAATTACTTCACTTGTTTCGATAAGGTACTTTTGAATGTAACATGTAAAGAATAATCTTTAAATTTTAAAACATAATAATTTGGTTCTTAATAGATTAATATTGATATCAAAAAGTTACAAACACACAAGTACGAAAGCTTTGTGAAAAAATTGATCAATGTTATCGAATTGGTACCGTGACAGTGCAACTCATGAAAATGACTTGATTCATGATTTCAGAAGTCTTTACTGAATTTCCTTCAGTACTGTTAGGATGATGGATCGATTTCAAATAAACACTTCCTTTGGTTTCACGAGTATTGAAGAATATTTCACATGTATTTACAGACGGTTGTATACAATAATTTACAATCATACTACGACACGATTCATGTACATTGCACATGGTTTCCAAGTCGCGTTAACAAGAAGAACGCGTGAGGGTAACGCAGGAAGAAACGCGTAATTGGATCTTGCTACTAGAGCACGTGATCGATAGAAGCACAGTGCCAGGACCGCGAATTTTAAACTATGTCCAACAAGTGTGAAAAGATACAGTTTCTCGCGTAAATATTCGAAAGTTTGCATCTCGTATTCTTATCAAATGAAATGCATTTCTTAGACTGAAGTTTGCAAAGTAATATTGCAACCAAGTGTAAGTAAAATTAGAAAAAATTCTTTCTAATAAATTATATTTATGTGATTTAAACTAGACCATTACTGTAATTAATTATTTAGAATTAGGATAAGGATCAATTTATTTCACATACTCACCATGATTCGTGTATTATTTATCAACCACAGCCCCTGTATTCGTAACTTGGAATCGTTCCTTACAGAAGAACATTTTCCCTCGTTCGTTGCTTTCTTTAGTTCTATATAGCACCGTGGATTTCGTCGTTCCGCCGAAAGAAAAAATGAATTCAACGAAATCCAATCGTTAAATACGTCAGAGTGCGTTATTCTTTCAAAATGGCTGCGCGCATCAGGGTTGGGTAGTATGACCTAATTATGATGACGGTATGTCGGCAGAATGCCATGTACCTACTATAAATGGATGCTCGTAAACCAATCCTGCATGTGCTGCATCACGATTATATCCTCTTGTAATAACAACCGTCTCACCCTGTCTGGTCACCACCGTAAATGACGAGGAGAGCTGCATGCACGGGAGCAACGGTTTGTGAATCGCATCTTCGCAGTGTCGTCAAGTGATTGACATGTCGACACCTACCACCACTTTTGCCTGACTTGGTCATCAACGCTGTCAAATTATCAATCGGTATCAGAGATTCTATTCTAAGACGGTTGATTAACCGACTCGATTTTTTTGAGATAATTAACTTTCGATGAAGTAATTCGTTCATTTAATGGAACAACGATTGGTAAAGGGACTGATTTCTTGAATCTGTTATTCGTAAGAAATTTATCGGAGTACAATATTATTCTTTAATCAAAGGAGCTCTGCGATGAATAAATATGATATAAGGTAATAGTCAGAATTTTATATTTCTAGTCATTACAAGTAAAAACATACGATCGCGGTATAAGTACGGTATTATTCGTGTAGTTTTTTTATTAATATATCGATACGCTATACATAAAAATGATTAAAACACCCAGTTTTACACCACATTAGTATTGAATACGTTATATTCGAAAGAATTTAATTCGTATTTAACTCCTTTTCCTTCTTTTCGTTTATTATCCTTTTTTAAATTCGACGCTGCCAGCGAAGTAATAAAATGTTGTCTTCTCTTCTCGATATTTAAAGCAACGTGTCCACTTGCGAATAAAACTGTCGCGAGTTGCTCTTGAGAGTGTTTCTCACTAATGGAGTGACTGTCCGACTCTCGTGCAGTCTTCATTGGCGAAAAATAGTCTCGAGAGCAACTCGCGACAGTTTTACACTCAAGTAGATACGTGACTTAATATTTGAGTCCCGAGATTTGTACTTATTCAGTGACTTTTGTACATTCTTTTCGTTCTATTATTTTTGCAACATTGTCGAACGTAAATTGAAATAGTAAACCGAAAAGGAAGATTGACTAAATGCTAAGGAAAGTGGGCAAAAATAAAAGCCAACGTATGGGTGAAAAAGTAACAACGCAACACAATATCGTTTTCGAATTAGTCGCTTTACTCATTCTCTTAAATAATACCATGGTTCTCTGATTTAGCAAAGAAATACAGAACAGTATTACAAATACAAATGCTTCAGTTTGAAAAAAAAAACAAAACATTACAGTATCAAAATTAAAAACATTACATTACATGTCTCCTGTCAGTCTCTGTAGTTACGATATATAATATGGAGTGTTCAGCATCTTCTGTGATTGTAAACGGAAAATTTGTTAAACTCTGAGAAAAGTATACGTCTAGCCAAGCGGTAGCTACGTGTTTTAAATATGAACTCACTTATATCGAAACTAAAGGGCATCGTTAAATTTTCTATGTCGTTTAAAAAGAAAGCATGATCAGGAAGCAATCGATGAATACATAAGGTATTTAATGAAGAAACAGGAATTGAAAAAAATAGAAGAAGCATCAACCTCAACTGCGTAGACGTGACGAAACGATTACTCAAGAAACATTTGAATGAAATATTCTGAAATTTGTCCTGCATTCAATGGTTCTTTCAAACATAGTAGATAATCCTTTCTTCCACAATATTTATTTTAATATTACATCAAAATGTTTGAAAATGATAAACCGTTGATTATTATGCAGAAGAATGGAAGATCTCTTTATAGAGAGTGTACAACGTTTGACAGATACCTTGAAGAATGTAAGATATCTGCGCTACATCTGATATATAGACAGCATGTCAAAGGAGTTTTCTCGTTATCACTGTACGCTGGATACAAGATTTGAAAAGAGAATCTGCTGCTGTGGTTCGCAGAAGGTTTCGTAGTTCACATACATCCGGAAGAACTTCAGGATTGATAAGTAATATTCACAATGATTCCGGGTTTTGTCTTAGAAAAATTAAATCAACACTAACAAACGATGGAAGCAACTTTTTGAAAACTTCTAGGATACATGATGTAAATAGAAAATTTGTAGAAGAAGAAGAAACATATGAAAATTGGAACTTCTGTATTTCAAAATTTAATAACAAGTTGAAAGTAAGTCCCTGTCAAAGACAGATCAGATACACTAGAAGTATATAAAATTCTTCAAACTATTTTACCAAGTCATACTATATTGTATGTTGCCTCCATACCTTGAATCTTGGTGTTTCTGTTGATATATTGAAAGTTATATCAAACGGGTTATTTCAAAGTGTAATATTTTATGGAGAATAGCAGTACGTCCAAAATCAGTCGAAATCCTTTGCGAGGACATTTTTACACGACTAGACAAAACGTGATGGAATTCGCTCTACAATGTGTTGAAAAAGTATTTCATTCATTACAATAAGTCATTCTTTTATATTTGCTTCCAAGTGTTGATTGAACACCTGTTGAGTGACCGCCAAAGTATTTAAAAATGTTTTGTCTACATCGATATATTAACTCCAGTAAAAAAATTAGTCCATGTGTATGCATTAATTTTTAAGAATATCAATTTGCCTCGTAATTTTGCACTTAACGTTTCCTTGAACAGTATTTCGAATTTCAGTTACAAAAATTCCAATAATCGAAGTCGTAGGTGTCAGACGTATAGGTAATATTTCGTAATGCTACATTATTTACTATATTAAAATAACTACATATAATGGTACACTCTTCTAAAACTTTGTACCATGACTTTTCTAAAAAAAAAAAGTATACTTGTAGAAATATTTAACAAATGGAGTAAAAATTTTGGACCTTTATTTTAGACATTTTACATCTTTGAGATAATAATCAGATGTTAACGTATTTACTCGAATTAAGTACTTACATTCGCTTGATGACCACACTCATCGATTAAACACATTGATTTCTTAAAGGATGAATTATAGAGAAGTATTCGTAACCGGTGTTTATTCTTCTTCTACCTATTTTCGTTCTAGAGAATGCTTAAGCTTAAAATACATGTCTGGTAACACTTTTTCTTTTATGGGGGAAATGTTTCGAAGACTTCTTCGATTTCTTGGGACGAGATCAGGGCGAGTGTGGAATTCTCTGCCTCGGATACTCTAGGGGCGGAGCCTACCCATTAAAACTCTCACGGTGATCATCCTCGCACGACCACAGGGGGCACCAGAACTATTTACCAGCGATCTAATTCAATCTTCCCGTCTATCTCTGTCACAGCGACGGATCACGTTGCCATGCCGCTACCCCTAAAGTGGCCGCACGATTGGCGAGTGTGAGACTCAAACTCACGGTTGCCCGCGGTTTCCTCGTTGCGCCCTAGTGAGAGAGAAACGGAAGAATAAATGTCTCTCCCCTTTGCCGCTGGCAACGCAGTCATACACACGCGTGTACACGCATACACACTGGTCTAGTAGAGGAGAAACCTCCCAAACGGTTTCTGGGATCTATCTGGGAAGGTCTAAGCATTTTAAACCCTTTTCTGATGTCCCAAAAGAGACGTGCATACTTTTTTGTTGAACCTTCATCATCGATCTGACGACGAATTATCACATTCCATTGCTCAACACGACGACCGACCTTCATTTGTTTATACTTCTTAATACTTAAGAGTATAATTGTTTATACTCTTTGTACTTAAAATTCTCTTTATTTCTATCTCTTTATTTCTAATATTTACATTTTAGTACAAGATTAACTAAACGTAGAGTAGAGTTTTTTTTAGACAGGCACATAAAATATCATATAATACTTAACGTACAAACATAACGTACCGTTAATTATTTTATTTTAGATTTCTTTAATTGTTATTTCTGCATGCAGTATTTCCATTGCTCAATTAAATACATCTTCGAGAGTATTTTTACAATAGTTTTTAACCGCATCAAATTTTCTTCCACGCTTATAAAATTTGCTTTTTGTTTCAGTTGCACACTTTGCTAAATAGCCAGGGGGTAGAATGCATCTTTCCAAAATTTATTTACCGTGTTATAAAATTTTGCAAAGACTTGGTGGCATGGAATACCGTGACTACTTTTGTTTAAATAGTTCAATTGTTTTGAAATAAAATTCTTCAAATATTTCTAAATCTATTTCGAACTGGCAATATATCGCAATTAAAATTACATTCAACTTTTGTAATGAATAACGGTTTAAGTGGCTTCAAGTAAACTTATTCTTAAAAGTGGCAAAAAACTTAAATAACTTAATTAAAAGCGGCAGGAAGTATTTTTTAGTAATGTTTAAATTTTGTTATGGGACAAACTTGATGTCAACTACTTTTAAATATTTTTTAGAGACCTTCTCAACATTCAAGTATTCATAAATTATATTGTTTGTATACGGCTTAAGAAATACCTATGTGCCATTTTGACGTTTCCAAAGTTATCACAAATATTTGGAGTATATCACAGTAGACTTTAGTTTTCCCAATTTCTCCTATACTCTCACTCTTCTGGCATTCTGCTATTCTATGTTTTCTGTTTTTTGCTTCTCAGTTTCGACGATTCCTCGATCCTCCAGCATTCTTGGACGCAAGTATAAGGTGACCAGACTTGCCCGAAAGCGAACGAGTTTCCTATCCTATCGCTTTCTTTACTTTTCCACAATTTTCTCTACTTTCCTTTCCGGTTCTATTTTCTATCTTTTGCTATTCTATATCTATCTTTGTCTTTTCCTACGAGTTTTAAGGACGTGTTGTTCGACGCTGCGAGACAGATCAGAAAAGATCAGAGTTCGACACAGTAGAGTCGAGTTCACGTTTAGGAGTGCCGTAGTCACGTGCGCAGCAGTAAGTTAGCCTAGGTGTGTCGTTAAATAAATCGAAGTATTTTTAAGAAGTGAAGGTGTAGTTGTTTTTGGCGTTCCCACCTTTCACATTTCACTTATGATGGAATGAAATAATTGAAATATATGTACCCACGTAAAACAAGTAATTGAAACTTGTTTAAAAGATTTAATTTCGAATTTCAATGTTTTCTCCAGACGAGTGTACATCGGCGATAGAATCACACGAAAGACGATGCAACATTGAAAGTTTTATTTAGTAATAATTTCAGAAAAATGAATATGTTCCAACGTTTATTATTAGAAGAGTTAAATTCCTAAGTGGACTTTAAGCGTGAGTAGTCGATCGGTTCAATTCGATCGATTGTGTTTAAATTTTGAAAAATTCAAGTATATTTCGAAAATCATATTTTAGAGGACACGTGTTCGTTCGAAATGTTTCGTTCTAACCTTTACGAGCTCTGCGAACAAATGAAATTTATACTATCACATCAGGTAATTACTTCCACGTGACACACGTAAATACTATTTTTCGTATTTAATTGTCACATGAAATTTATAATGGAATAATTTAAATGTTCGATCAAAATTTTTTCCGTACGGTGTCAACTGCACTGGTGTGTACACAGAAGGCCCCTATGCTGATGGTGCTTCTATTCGTACGTGCACAAGAGGTAAAAAGGGGATATGTATTATGCAGGCAGGATTCCAATGATATCCAAAGTGATTGACGTATCGACATGTGTCATCTCTTTTAGTCAATTTTCTCGTTATTCGTACAATGAAATTTCAGTTCTTTTTATTTCCAATTTTCAATGTTGAATTAATCAAGCTTGAAGGGATACGCGTTTCAAACAAGATAGGTAGCTACGATCGCAGCACGTAAGTGAAAAATTCGTCGTGTATATTTGAACGTTACAAAGTTCTCGTAAATGTTGCGATCTTTTCGTTTGTATTATACTTTGGCATCAACTTAAATCATTTCCATCAAATGCGGACATATCCATTCATTTTACTTGATCATTAACAAGGTGACGGATATATATCCGAGCACAATCGATATTAAAAATGTTCCTATAGAGTTTCATTACACTTTTCATCGATCTAAGGAACAAAATTCAGTGACATGGACATACTTTTCAAATCACCTAATTATGGAAGTGGGTTAAGACTCTCCAGCGCGTGGCGCTCTGATTTGGAGCTCTCTAGTAAAACTACGATAAAATGTAACCTCATTGCCCCATTAATACCGAACAGATAGAGATAGAGGTAATTTTTGGAATCGAAAATACCCTTGTAGAAGAAAGATCATCATGCCTGTTTGACTTGAAACCCTTTATTCGTATAGAGTAAAAATAATCCATTCAAAATAGTTTATCCAAAAGTGGATGGTGTACGATGGTAAGAGAAGGTTTGCACAGTGGTTAAATACAAATCAGAAAAACTGGAACATGTAATATTCTAATCTATTTTCGCTTTATTCGAAAGAGATTATGGAGTTTAATTGGTAGTCTGAATACAATTTATTAACATGCGATACAGATTTTTCATATCAAGTGAAATTGTTTAAAGAATAGAAATATGACCCGCCAAGAAATAAATATAATCCGTAGAAAGGTAATTAAATTGCAACTAATACTAGAAACAGAAATATCGCAATTTCGTTTTATAACAATGTTCATATATTGCGCAAAACACGACTGCAATGGTTTTGCAGTATGATGTATTACCAACATCCAGATACTAATCGATTTTTTCTCGACTATCGACTTGTACCCTGGTGTGAATTCTTCTTTAGTCCCTGAAGACACTGATCTCTCCAATAATTTCACCTTTTTGTCACTCAATCTGAATCATGGCTCACCATAATTGTAAATTTATTTATAATACAGAACTTAGTGTAGTGTTTTGGAATTGTAGAGGTCTACTTAATTCCAAAGAGGAATCCCAAATTCTCTTACAGAACACAAATGTGTTTATTGATTCTGAAACCTGGCTCTTTCCAAACAAAAGATTTGAATCACAGATGTTACAAGAGGATAGTACGTTCTTCATTAAAATCTTATTTACTGATAAAGCTACATTTACAAATCATGGACAAGTTAATCTTCTTAATAATGCACTATTGGTTAACGGAAAATCCATTATAGTTAACCTTTTGTAACCTTCTATAATGAATGTAAATAAAAAAATCGTATCTTTCCATTAAAAAAAAACGGATTTAACCTTTATATGAACTTTACACCTTTGTCTATGTATAAACAAATTATTAATATCGAATTATGTGCTCTTCGAAACCTAGCACTTTTCTGTGAATCTTTCATTCTACTGTTAAAAATAAGTGACTTGTTGAGACGGGTTATTTTAGATGTCTGACCATATATATTACAATGTAAGTTAATGCTTCTGGCATTGTAATATACAAGGTGAAACATCTAAAATAGATTATATATATGTTTGCATATAAGAAGCAAGTAATGCACAATAGTTATAAGTAAGGAAATAGATGAAGCATTGAAGGTGGTAAGATAAGTCAACTAAACCCGTGTAATTATTGCGTGAATAATGTAAGGCCAAAGTTTCTCTCCAGTTTTCTTAGTCCTCCTATTTCTCGAAGTTCAACTGGTACCGATACACAAACTTGTCGAAGTTTCAAATGTAACGTAGCTCAAACCGATTACGCAATCAGTACGTGACTTCTCAGCTTTGGCTTCGTAGTTGATCAAAATTAAATCCTTTATATGATTCCTGTTCAATAATTCGTACAGTGAACTAACTGAAACGAATGAGCCAGGTATAGTACATAATTAAAGGAAGTACATACGTTCCATATGTTTGTCTCTGGAACTATTTACAGAGTGTAAAACTATATAATAAAAAGAGAAAAGTTAGGACACTGTACGTCTTACCGCACACGCAAAAACAATGATAGAGAAGATTTGTAAAAATCGCGAAAAGCTCGCGTGGAAAATGCGAGACAGATTTCTCTCGGCGGATGCTTCTGCGGAAATTCGTGAAAGTTTTTCACGAAGTTTTAAGGCAGGTCATTCGTAATTCAAAGATACCTCCATCCTGTATGCATCCATGTATGCGTGAAATGTTTGCATTTTCAAACTTCCCGGAAATTATGTTAGTTCATTCCAAGTGTTTGTTTTCTTCGACGTTAGTTCACAATTTGCAAACATCCCCCGAAAGGTAAACTCATAAGGAAAGGTTCAACCTGCAGGCTAGTTTCTTTTCCCATTGTGCAATTCTACGTTTCTGTCGATCTACTCACGTTCACGTGTGGTCCCTTAATTCTCAAAGTAGCGAGAAGTAGCGAAAAGTTCATTCGTTACACTTTACGTAATATCGTAGATGATGAAGGTTCTACTGTAATGTCAAATAACGTTACTACAAAAGTGATTTGGTAAATGATGTTGAAAAATGCCATGAATAAATCGTCTTTCAGAGATCCATTCACAGAGGAGTCGACGGTATGATTGAAGCACCGCAAACAGAAAATAACGAAATATCAAACCAATGATTGGTACACTCCTTCTCTCTGTGATCGCTGAAATAGATTTGATGAATACGAATGGGTGTATTAAGCGTCGAAGGTGGAATGTGTTCGTTTATACTCGAATTTATGTTCACAATTTATACGGAATTTTCGCTTGAAGGAAAAAAAGGAGTGAACGATTTGATATTTCAATAACTTTTGGAATTATTGTAACAAAAACGAATCTACGATCACTTTCGTTTAGTATACCGCGTGCTTCTAAACTACATTTTATTAATTCCACTGATAAAACAATTTCGTGAAAGTATCGGTTCGCCAATGCTTCCTTTCTTTGTGATTTAAACTAAGAAATGTATAGCAATGTCGTTTGTAAGAATCTGATTGATTTTGAAATAACCTTTAAGAAATAAAAATAAAAATGTAGGTCTTTATTTATCAGGTTTTGCATGGAAAAGGTAATTTACTGTTTTTCCTTCTAATCAACTTTATTAGGGAATGTTTATATAAATCCACACAAAATAACTGCTTCTTAACTCTACAGAACTATCTACATATTTATTTTACGTTGACAAGATTTATGGAACCAATTAGATGTTATTTAAAACATAAACAATTGTTTTCTTTTATGATGGCTTTAATAACATTCTCTGTAGTATTATTATAATAATAGTCCCTATCAAGTTATCACAACATTATCCCCACCATTATTTATTTTCATCTTCAATGTATATACTATTATATATGAAGTTGAGCTAGTTGGATAGATACAAGCGTCAAATTTCAGATATTTCCCTTTCAAGTTGCCTCAACTCAGTTCCGAGTTTATGATAACCTGAAAGTGTTGCAACTGTCATTTATAATTTAAACAATTTCACTCGAAGTGCAGTCCATTTTTATTGTGTATATTTAAAAAATTAGTTACAAGTTATTATAATATATGATAATTCATGATTAGTTATTTTATATACTTTTATTTTCTATATGTTCCTATTCAATGTTTAGTTATTTATCCTAAAGAGAGGCTTTGATATAGACGGAAGTATGGAATAATAATTTCGTTTAATATTGTTGTTCTTTATGCTACAAGAGATCTACTTCACTACATCAAATATGTATTTATATAAGAGTAAAGTAGTTCATCTATATTTCAATGTGAAATGGTGTTTATATGCTAAACAGTTTATTGTTTATTGTATGTACTGTACAAAGTTCATACAAAGAAGTATTGACCGATAAAATAGAAAACTGATTACCTCAATTATGTTTGATTTGCAATTGTATCTTTATCGAGACCTCTTTATCTGTGATTATGAGTTTTGAATGAATTTATACGTTCCTCCATATTTTCTTCGTAATTGCTAATTACTTAGTAAATTGTCTACTTATACAATAATAATTTGTTATGTCACGAAACATTCGATTTCTCGAGTTCGAAAACAAAATTTTTTAATTCCGTAGTAAATGTATCCCAGTTAACAGTTCTAAATGCTTTGAGTATAATTTAAATACAATCTATTGTTTCAAGCAAGAAGAGTACTCAACTATTACAAAATATTTCTCTTACAGCCAAATACGAGGGGTTCATCCTCTTTTCCCATACATTTGGATACTCAAGTGGTGTACCAGCCAGTTATCTCTAGCACTAATGTCTGCTCGCTTTCGTTCGCATTCCCTCTCTTATCTTTCGATCTCATTTTCCTTCCTCTCCACTTAACTCGAGTTTCACTGATAAATCGACCGGGTGTTTCTTAGGGAAATAGAGAGGGCTTTAAATTTACTCAGAAAAAAAAGGAATCTTAGCAAAGCAAGAAAACTGGGAAGTTACTAAGAAAGAAAGGCAAGTGGTATTGGCTGGGCGATTAAAAAGGACAATAGGAACGAAGAAATTTGTATAAAAGTTAAGAGAACGAAAGAATACGAACATAAGCACGAAAACTAGGGATGCGGATAACCTAGATCTGAAATTTCAATTATATTTATCAGAGGACCATGAAAATCCAGAGCGAACCTCCTAACATGGTACTGGGAATTCATAATTTGACTATCAAAACGTAATTCCAAGGAAAAGGACTTTCATTTTCATCGAAAGTAGCTCATCTTGAGTAATCATTCACTCGAAAGTAATCACCTTCCTTACTGGAATTCAATTTTTTAGTTTCTTCGAGGAAGTGTACGTTCGCGGTATGAATAAATATTAAAATTCTGTAAGGATACTCGATATACTAGCTGCACATCGGTTCTTAATTTTTATATTAACTTTGACGTCTAACAAGATAGGATTACTCGATAGTGGAAACTTGAGAACGTATGAAACCCTATAAATTAAGCGTATACCAAGAACTTGCATGTTTCCCTGGAAAGGAAGAATGTTCGCTAAAAATTTTACAAGTATTCCAAATTAATCAAAATTAATACCTAATTTGTACAGTACTTACCGTAAAGATTTATACCAACTTTGAATTTATTATACAAAAATCGGTTCAATGAGTTGTTAATTCTGTTCGAGTAGTATGAAATATCTGCTGAATCATTTCTGTTGCAATATTATATTTCACTGTTATTGGAATATAATCTATTATACTATGATGGTTTTTCCCACCGAACTGCGAGAGCTTAATCTAGAAGCCAAAAGAAGGAAAAATGTTATATAAAGTTTGCAAATTAACAAGTTACATAAATATAAACAAATAATGGAAAATAACGACTGACTATTATTTTTTTATTTTTCTTTCCAGCACATCGTCTGGATCACAACTCGATAATGTTTGCATGGTTACAAAGATATCGAATAGATTTCTGTTTATCAATAGTCATTTCCAATTATGAAACAAACCTGTGCAGAGAAAGGGGACTGAAATACCGAAATTCGGTAAAATATTAAATATTTATTTCTAATTATGTAGCATTTTTTCTTCCTTTGACTCCTAGATCAAGCTTTCGCAGTTTGGAGGGAAAAACCTGAGACTGTCAATTGCACTTATCATTTCACCTACTTGTTTAATAACTTTCCCGGAATTTTTCTGATAAATAATCGTGGCTATACAATTCTTTGGAATCTGTGAAATGACGTCTTACCAATAGTTGAGGTGTCAAAAATATCAAAATTTTAAACACTTTTTAATATATCTTTATTTCGATTTTTACTAAAGATACTCTTCGCTTTATAAATATTAATAACTGACATAAAGAATTTTATTATTTAATAAGATCCTTGTACTCGTAGTTTTGTATATTTCCCGCGAATGGAGAGATTCCACTTTTACGCAAAGTGAACGCTAATCTAAATGTGGGGATCTCTGATGGGTATTGGTGGAGAAAGAGCCTAGTCCGTTTATCCCTCTGTCGTTCAATTTGTAAGGATTTGGGATTTTATCATAACACAGTTTACCGTTGGTAAGTTGACAGTCGGAAGAAATGTAACAAAGTAGATCGTAGTATTGATGTACAAACATAGAATCAGATCACACGCATTCTCGCTATCGAGAAAATTGATCGCATCTACTGTGCAGAATTCATTTGTTGATTAGACACCTACAGTATAAACGGCATAGAGGCAAGAAGAGTATCCGTTTAATCCTTGCCAGAAAATCCCACTTTTAAGTTTTTAAGAGTTCCGCTGTATAGTAATGGGAACCTCCGTATCGTCGAGGTACTCGCGAAACTGCGGATTTGCTTATATTTAATTTTTATTTAAAAAATGCAAATATAGTTCTCCTTATGCAGAATGTTTTCAAAACTGCTCTTTTTCTTTAAACATATTGCCATTGTTGTTCAAAAGTAATTTATACAATCAGGACTTTTCAAATTAAATTTCTTTTCTTCCCTATCGAAGCGTGTGTTTTAAACACGTACGACAATGTAAACACAATTTTTATTTTACTATATGTATAAGGATCTCCTGAAAAGACGAACATTCAAATCTCTTTTCTATTGCAAAAAGATAACGATCGTTTCATTTTGGCATCACTCGTTTATTTCTTACTGCAACAATATACTTGTAAATATTTCTACAAACAACACTATTACACTATTAGTAAGTAAAATATACTAAGTTGCTCGATAAGTTTCATCAAACGAAAAAACTTATCGAAGAACCTATTATATTTACATAATGTATAAATTAAAAATAATCATGTAAGAAGAAAAGTACAATTGTTACCAAGTATAAAAATCTCTGGAAATGTTCTGCGCGTTTCTTTCAGAGACTGATTTCAAACGTCACTTAACGCATTCGAAACCATTACTGTAATTGTACATCCTTTTATATGCGAACGCTGCAAGCCTTCCAATCAGGATCGTGCCTAGGGATTTTGGTGTCCAGGGTAACGGTGAAATACGAAGTCCTTTGCCTATTCGTTATGTCGTATATATATATGTGTATGGATATTTTGCATTATTGTCGTAAAAAGAGCTTTTACACGAATTATGCGGACGATGAAATGTAATTATGTATTTTACTGGTATTGTGGCGCTCACGAACAGGGTCATCTTCTGTTCCTGACTTGCCACAGCCCTACATTCAATTATCGTTACTCGTATGTAATTTTTCATATTTGAGTACTAATTATACAACGCTTGCCTGTAGAAGACAATTTGAAACAGGCTCTTTTGTTTTTCCATACGTGGACGCAGAAATGGTTTTATTATGCTATAATTACATGCCAATTATTTCTTAATATCTTTATATGCTTTTACTTTTGTAAGAAGTTACATCGAAAAATTGTGATTTAAAGTTGAACGAGACATTTTTGTGAGAAATGAAAAGGAAGAAGTAATCTCTTTTAATTTTTATTTTTTATATAGAGTAGCATATAAAACTTTCTCTATATGAATAACATTTTTAAAAATATATAGTACTTGGAATATTTTTTTATGTACGCAGCATGCATTTTTAATTCCACAATGAAACGTTGAGCATTAGTGAAATTAAGCAAACGTATTCTAGGCAATACCGATATCCTAATAAAAAATCAGGGTTCGAAAACAACAGTTATTTCTGTATTATATTATTATATCTTGTTACGATGTCAGGTAATTTTATTTTAAACAATATGGAGAGCAATAACATCAACATGGATAAATCCCCGTATGTACAAAATAAAAGTTATCGAATTAACAATCGAAACAAGTTTACTTTTAACAAAGCATTTGTGTTAAATGTTTATTCGACAATAATCCTACAAATCTCGGAAATGTTTCGTATTCTTTCCAAGAATCTTTTGCACCATCTTTAAGACGAATTGTTTTTCATAAAAGGAATCTTTCTAAGACTTCCTCGACCCCTTGTTTTCCTGAAGTGATTCTTCTTAAGACTTTCCCAAACCCTTGAAGTGAGGTCAGAGAGCGCGTGGGATACCCCACCCGGCAATCCAGGTGTGAAACCTATCCACTAAATCCCCACGGTGACCATACTGGCAAGATTTCAGGGGGACACTGGAGGCCGACAACGGAAAGACTTCCAGTGCCCCTTCTTGGGCACTTCGAATGATGAGCGAGGGGAGAGAAGGGGGAAGACTTTACACCCAAGCCCCCCTCAGTTCGTGGGGCCCAAACTCAAGACCGTCTGTGATCTCCCCGGTAAGGAAGCTTTGGAACAGTGAGCGGCTCACCTCTCCCTCGCCGTCACGCATCCACCCACCCACCCACACACACACACACAGAATATTCAAACAACCAGTCTCCGGGTTGCCGAGACTTTCAGCCCCTTCCTGTCGTCCCAAGAAACTGGAAGACACGCGACGAGCGACTAGGAAGGCTGCCTCCGCCCCCACCCCCACCCGCGCGCCCATGCATCCTTCTCCCGACCTACTTCTGCAACATGATTCGTTCACAAAAGAAAACCACGGACCTCCACTTCCTCTCACTGTCGAGCATAGCGCTCACTACATCCGACAATGAGGGGTCTCTCTCAATTTCCCCCGTCAAGACACGTCGCTCATCCGTCCAATGTAAGGCACACCTCCAGGGTGTGTTGCGCTGTATCAGGATACAGGGTCGGTGAGGCAGTGTCAGCAAACGCGCTGTTGCTTAATACGGCGCAAATATCGCCTGAAACACCCGTGCCTGGACAACACCTGCACCATCCAGTAGAGAAAGGTCACCTTGTCTACTGTCTACTTGTCACCTCTGTCCACACCATCAAGTGATCGGAAAATTTCGACGGTCCACTGACAACTCGGCTAATCGTTGCTACCACTGCAACAGTGTGGACTTTTGGACGGACTTGAGGGCTTCTACCTCTCGTGCTAACAAGGACCTTTCCCCGTTCGCGTGGCTCTCAGAGGCTATTATAGCAGGCCGCGTGCAAATCTAGTGGGGGGAATTCCCTACAGAATGGCTGCCGTCTCACAGGACACCGTCCTGTATGCGTGGGCGACTCGTAAAGTCAACTGCCTATTGATCCGGCACAGAAGTGTCATGCCATGCCGGGAGGCGGTTAAGTTGCCCACCCACGGGGCGACCGAGTGAACCATTCTCAGGTGGCGAACCCTGTTGCCCCCTCCCCCTCCCGCTCAATTGGGAGGACCCGACCCAATGCGCTAACTACCTCCTCCAACCGCTGAGCCAAGCGACCAAATTGTCTCCCAAAACGCCAGTGGCTGTCGAAGAGAAGTTCCAGATGAAATATCTGGGACTTCGCCTCGAGAGTGGCGCCACCCATCCGGATCAGAGGGGATGCCAGCTTCTGTCGAAATGCGTGGAAACTCAGCACCTCGATTTTACGAAGCGTCAGTTCCAGACCAATCCCCGTGATTCATTCGACGATGCATCGGGAACCCTCCTCGACTCGTCGGACGGCCCTTTTCCAATGGACCACGACACCTAGCATTAGCCTATCATCGGCGTAACGCATCAGGCTGACGTCGTTGGAGAGGCTCTCGTTACCCAGGATGTGTATCTAACGTTCGGTAGCAAGCTTCCTGTGTCTTGCAGTAATAATTTAGTTACCATCGGAACTAAAGCGTGGTGACGTGTCCGGCATTCGACATATATTTACTTTTATCTGCCCGTGTTTACTCGCCGTGAAATAAATTATTCGACACCGCGTGTCGTCTTCGCTTCCTTTCGCTACCGAACGTAGCGCTAGTCGCGGCAGGCAGCGAGAGGTCTCTGTTAACTTTTCCGACCAAGACACGACACTTATCCGTCTATGTAGGGCACACCTCTAGAATGATCAGTCTACTGATCAACGGATGTTGCCACTGTAGCAGCATAGATTGCCGGACCTGGCGCTTGAGAGTTTCAACCTCACGTCTTGACAGGGGCTCTCACCGTTCGCGGGGCTCGTAACGACTGTTGTAATAGATCGCATACTGGCACGCGAAGATTTAGCAGGAAAAGCCCCGACAGTACTAGAATATCGATAGGCATTTTTATGCTCCTGTTTAAAGAAAAACTGGAGATTCGAGTATTCTAAATTTCATTCGGTTACTTATTTATTTAGGGAATATATTCTACAATTGGTACAATCAAGAACAAAATACTTTCGTAACTAATCATCCAAATGGTACTGAATTATCTATAAAATGTAGTACAATATATCAATATTCTATATATCAGTACTAGAATATTGATAGGCATTTTTATGTTCCTGTTTAAAGAAAAACTGGAGATTCGAGTATTCTAAATTTCATTCGGTTACTTATTTATTTAGGGAATATATTCTACAATTGGTACAATCAAGAACAAAATACTTTCGTAACTAATCATCCAAATGGTGCTGAATTATCTGTAAAATGTAGTACAATATATCAATATTCTATATATCAGTACTAGAATATCGATAGGCATTTTTATGTTCCTGTTTAAAGAAAAACTGGAGATTCGAGTATTCTAAATTTCATTCGGTTACTTATTTATTTAGGGAATATATTCTACAATTGGTACAATCAAGAACAAAATACTTTCGTAACAAATTATCCAAATGATAGTGAATTATCTATAAAATGTAGTACAATATATCAATATTCTATATATCAGTACTAGAATATTGATAGGCATTTTTATGTTCCTGTTTAAAGAAAAACTGGAGATTCGAGTATTCTAAATTTCATTTGATTACTTATTTATTTAGGGAATATATTCTACAATTTGTACGATCCTTCTTTACAAGAACAAAATACTTTCGTAACTAACCATCCAAATGATACTGAATTATCTATAAAATGTAGTACAATATATCAATATTCTATATATCAGTATTAGAATATTGATAGTTACATTTTAGTTTTACATTCTGTTCATTGTAATGGTGCAAAAATGTCACGTATACTTATTTTCGGAAACGTTTTCTTTCCAAGTAAGTAACAATATTAATTAAGTAACAAGTTAAGATTACAAGTAATTGACAAAATTTAATAAAGAAATATTGTAATAATTTATCTGTATGCATATAAAGGAAGCATGTGACATACGTTAAATCAATTTTATTATTGTTTTCGGTAGAACACTTGATTCTGATTGTTCACTACACCTTAGAAAACATATGTAAAAAGGTTCCAGCTGCATTAAGTTGCAGGTTTAGTGATAGGATTATTTTTTCTAACAGTTGTTAAAATTAACGCTTCGATAGTATGGATTAAATAATTTTCAAAATAATAATGATTATTACGCATATTAAATTCTATTCATTTTTTCATCACAAGAAACTTATCGAATCAGTGATATTCGTACATAGTACTTAAAAAGGAACTAAATCATTCTGTTTCTTAATAGCTAACTTTGATTAAAAGGTTATACTAATGATGATTCTCATTCATTCGGTCTTGCTACGGTTACTATCGATCTTTTTCGCCATCTTCACCAAATAATTCTTCAAGTAATTCTTACTTGTGATCGTACGAGCAGCAACAAACTATGGACAGAGTTTGGATGTAAACAACTTGTGCCTTTTTTTTACAGCAGAATAATAGTCATACAAGTTTATTACATTTCAATTAGAACTTAATATATAAAGACCCAAATCCTTAAATTAGTCATTTACATGTGTCGGTTGAAACATATTAGTTTCTTTTCTAAGTGTTGTCTCTTTGCATTGTGGACCATTGTATTCATTTTAGATGCCTCTATTAGAATCTGAACGAGAAAACACTGTTTCGTTTAAAAAAAAACTATAATTTTCTTCAAACAAGATGTTGTTTCCATTTGTAACCTAAAAAACGGGGCCACGGTATGTCTCCATGAAATTAAATAACTTCTGCCTCGAACATTCTTTGCTAGTTTTAAAAATAAACAAGTTATCCAGGTGACCTATTTTAAGTGTCTCACCTCACAGTCTGCGCTAGGGGCGACCATACACCGTAGTAGTGTGACCAGATTTTTTTTCATTCAAATGTACATAACGTAGAAAGTGTCCACGTAAAATGTTACATTATAATTTCTTTTTTCGGCTTCATACGACACTTTGGGACTTATTTCGTAACATACGAATCATAGCAACAGGACGTTTCAGGAGGTCAGAGGTTAATCACATCTAGCCCATTTGTTCGTCTTTAGACCTTTTGCGGAATTTCTTTATAGATAAAGTAATAAAGAGCCTCGAATTCTTATGCTTCAACCAGTCTACAATCGTTAAAAGTTTGTGGGAATGCGGAAAATAATAAATGAATGTTTGAAATTACATATATAGGCAGCACTTTGGGCATTCGATAAACTTATATTCTACTACAGAAAGTGTGTTTGACTGTTTTACGACGTATCTTTTGAATATTTATTATTGTGTCACTTAAATCGTACGTAGTGGGACGAAACAATTTGTGCAAATGTTATTTGTACTTAGATGAGCCATCTAGAACTGTAGATTTGTATCGTTGCAGTGAAAGAAATGAATAGTGGTGTCTATTTGCAATGGATTATATATAAATATCTATGTAATATAAAAAAAACTCGAGAACCTTATAAAATGAAAAACAAATTTCAACGATGTCCCCAATATTTTCTGAAAAACAGTTTATAACACTTTATGCGGACCACCGACCTGCATATATGCTGCATATACATACTGCATGTATATACAATAGATGAATTAGAGAAAGTACGAAAATAATTTATGTAGAGTCGAATTCGCTCCGAGAAATAAAAGTTTACAATATCAAATTGAGTAATAACTCTTCGATAGCTCGTTAAAAAAGATTTTATCGAATCGTATCGTACGTGCCCTTCTTTACTCTCGATTCCTAGATGTGGTGTCAAACACGAGATAAAAACACCAACAATAACACGGAGTAACGGCGACACTTGAGTGCTGAGAAGTGCACAGGAGCGGAGAGTACTGTACTCGAGGAAGATTTTCTCAGTGTTTTTTCTGCACGCTAATTGTGTTTACATACGCAAATAAGCAAGTACTATTGTACAACGTCTGAAAGAGTTTTATGTTTAGGTATAAATATATGTACGTATCAGATAAGAATCGTATAGAACCTTTCTGCTTTCGTCATCGATGTTTATAAATCAATATCAATGTGTCTATATGTGACGAAACCTTTCAATTAAAGAGATCTTCTCTGTAACCAACGAAAAAGTTCGATTTTTTTCTTTTTTTGCATTTTCTCAAAGGACATAGACTTAGAAATATATGTGCAAAAGCATATCACCAAACTCGTAAAATTAATAAAGTTATACATATTGCTTGGTCGAGCTATACAGTTCGTTGTTTGGTATCACAACACTGATCGGAACGTGCAGCAAAAAAGTAATCGATAGTGTAGTGAAATCAACACAATAGATTGCGTCGAGCATGTAGCATGTGGAAATGAAAGGAAAGATGAAGCAGTTGACAAGTACGACTTTTGGTTTGAAATAACAACATTTTTGGCTATCGGTATCTTTAAAGAAGGCTTTCTTAGTATTTTTGAAGTTGTATGTGGAGAGTACTGTTGGACAGCAGGCCGAATTATATGCAAATGTCCGTGAGGAACATCGGATCGATCGGTTGGAGCAAGGGGTAACAGATGCTGCAAAGAAAGAGCTGAAAAATGATCAGAGTGTGGAATTTGTTTGAACAACAGGAAGGTCCCCTCTACCGTCCTACGCTAGCAAATTAGCTTTATTAAGTACGATTTTGATTGAGATAATACAAAAAAAAATTGTTAAATGCGTTTTTCTCGATACTATCTTTTCTGAATTGATTGCAATATCTCAAAATCTACCTGACCGATTTCGTTCATATTTGTCGTGTACATTCAATACATATGCAAAAGTTGCATAGTTTTCTTATAAAAAAATAGCAAAGGAAGTACAAAAAAGTATGCTTTATGGAAGAAGACCCCCTTAAGGGGATATTGTTATCTAGAATTTAAAAAATCGATTTTTTTATATTGTTTTCCCTTAAAATGTATGACTTCGAAAATATGTCTACAACAGAATTTGTTTGAATTTGAAATATTTACGAAGTTATAGCCCTTTAAAGAGCACAATTGACAATTGTGGCGGACTGATAAGTAAAACTTTAATCGTATTTTTCTCAAAACTATTTGGTATGCTTGTATTAGTTTATGTTAAAAACTGTTACTAATGTTATTCATAATTAAACAAGCGACACTGTCACTCGTATACGAGTGACGGTACAGTGAAAGTATTGAAAAGCATACATGTTCTATTTACAATTGTTTGGAAAAATAAAAATGTCGGTTATTGATAACGTTTGTTCCATTTCGGTTTTCAGTTTTGGTCTGCCTATGTTCCATGCGGTGCAGCCCAATTAAATGCAGTTCAACTTTCCTTGGAACAGATCGATGTGATCCGCCGGCTAGCCGAGATGAATGCTCAACATTTAACTTTGGTTACCTCCGTCAAAGGTGAGAGTTCTATTTAAATCTAAAATAAAATTTTTAATGGGTACGGTATAATCATTGAAAATATTCTTTTCAAAAGAATATAATGGCAATTAGGGCTCACAAAATTAGATAAAAATTAATTAACCTATCTAAAATCGCAAATTGACTCTCTCGAAGTAATATTCAACTTTTTGCTTCCCTTCAATAGAATTCATGCTATCGAGTATGCAAAAAAAGTCATGATGATAAAATTAAATGTAAATACGAGAAAGAAGTGTGACTAAATTTTTCCAATGTTAATAAATGATTTTGTTCGAGTAATTTCTGTTTTAAGCTACTAATTAGACGAAGGCATGTTCAATTCTGTGTGTAAAGTCTTCTGTGAAAATATAAAGTGCAATTTAAAATTCCTAACAACTGTGTGCAGGGGAAAAGAAAACAGAATCTTGAAGGAAAATTTCTTCAGGCAAAATTTATCAGGCACAACTCCCTCAAGTTACTATAAAAATAAAAAATGTAAATAATGCCGAGAAACGAAAAAAGTACTATGATTTCTCGTCCTGAGGAAATACGATGCATCTCTACAGATTTTAAAGCAGTACAACAGTACGATAGGATTTAATCTTCTACATTTCAGAGAAGCAAAAATTGTATTATGAAATGGAACATAAGAGATTATTAACCGAAAGTGTGCTTCATTTGTATAAATTCATAAATTGAATTATCAGTTGTATCGTACATTTTATTGAGAAAATGTGATACGACTAATTAATTTCTAAAAAAGAATACTGACTAGTTTGCTGTAATTATTCGTTTATAAATATCAGTTTAATGTATTATAATAGGTAGCTTTTTATGAATAATATGACATGTAACAACAATTAATGTGTTTGATTAACACATTTACGGTCTAAGTTTGAAACGGCTCTATTAATATTGTACAAGAAGACATGCGAACGTAAACTGAATATAAAACATAGTAGTTCTAATTAATTATCAGACGTCCCACACTCCGTACAAGAGCCATGGAAAGTGCTAGAAATTAAATCTTAACCAATACTTATCCATTAATAAAAAGAACGAGTAATAATAATGACTATTATTATTGTTCCACTATACACAATTGCGTTGAAAGTTTGTTCAATAATGAAACCTAAATGTAATTAATCCCAAAGAAAAAAACACAGATTTTCAAGTTTTAAATGTTAGTACTTATTCCAGTGGTAATTAGATTGCTAGGAACGCATACCAACTGCAAGTAACAATGAATACAGACTGAAACGGCAGAACCTAGCAGGAAGTTTGTTCTCGAGGAAACTCAAGAGGACAAAGGACTAATTGCTCGATTTCTCTGAAGCAGTATCGTTCAAGAGAAAAGTAATTATTGGTTCCAACTTAATAAAACCGTTTCATATTGTTCAAGCTTTACCGATGGTTGGGAAAGACGTTTACTTATCGGTGGAAAGTTAATCGATACAATTACCTTCTAGTAAATCTTAATACTGCTTCAGCCCTTTGTTATAATGTAATTGCTATTTAACAAGTAACAAATTTGGAGCAATTCGTAAATTTGGAAGTAGACCAAGATAATCTATTTAAGAAGATTGAATGGGGCAATTTTTAAGTAAACTGTCTATCCCATAAATAAGTGTTCGAACAAAAGCTACATGTTAAAGGAGATCTGTAATAATGTAATTAATTTTTTAATCGAACATTTAATATCGCACTATGAAAGTTTAGGAAGTATGGAACACGGAGTAGAAAACAAATTTTTTCTATAAGATGTGCCAAATGGACAAAAATTTAACAACCACAAAATAATGACAGCTAATGAAAATTAAAATTAATATTTTCTAATATATCTATTGGAATTTTTAATTTAATTGTAGAGACTTTATCAAACAAACACTTTTATTCAGCAGAAATCTTCGATGATTTACTATGGCACTCGTTACACAAGTGAGTTCGACCGTTAACACGTATTTGTAAACAAGAGATACACCATAGATGAAAGTTACATAAGTAAGGACTCGCATTATACTTGAAAATCGAAACCGTTAATTATCAATATTCAAATCATAAGTAGGGAATTTTTCGTTGAAACTTGTCGAACTCAAATAAACCGTCCAAAGAGGGCAGTAAATGAAATACAATTGAACAAATTTCGATCAGCCGGGTTTTGCTTTTGTAGCTATGTAACATTTTTGAAAATAATGGTCGCTCTAATTGAACAAATATAGAGAATAATGGCGATGACTTCAACAAAATTCATCAATATCCGAAAGCATTACTGTAATATTTAATATAACAAGAAATCCTAATGATTAATACTGAATGCAGAAACTTCTTGTTAAAAGTCTGAGGTTTTACTTTATGGGTATTTCTAATCCGAATTAAGTGATGAAAGTAGGAAAAGGAAGGGAAAGCATTTCATCCCGGACCTGCTAGTGGACTCATCAATAAGACATCCTAACAGGCCCTAACTTATACGCCGAGATATTGGGAGATCGGTAAGGGATTGTATATATACCGATCGGAGCTGGTACGGGAACTTGCGGAAAACAGTTGGCGGTCGATATCCCTCTGGTGGCGAGTATGAGAAGTGCCGCTACTCTACCCCCTTGCCAGTAGTTAACAATATTCGGTGTAAGGTCCTCTTCTTGATTGTCAAGGGATTGTCCGGGAGGCGTTGTCTTTTCCGTCGTTCGATTTTGGCACAACAGGCACAAGGGATTGGTTTTTCCAGAGTAGTGAAAGAGAATGCTTCAAACTCGTACTAGGCCCTAGCTTTCGATCACGGGATGAACGCGGCGAGAACGTTACTCGAGCCGTGTTTTGTTGACGTTAATGCGTATGGCGAACGTACTGGCTCTAATGCGCCGTAGTGCATCGGCGAATGACATTGGAAGTCCGAAAGCAGTCCGTGGAAATAGTCGTCGTGATCATCGCTGTGTCGAGTCGTATATGTTTCTGTACCAGAGGCAACCGTGATGAAGGGTGCCAGCCAGTGTGCACTGGTTCAGCTCCGAGAAAGAGAAGTCGACCTTAGGAGAGAGATTACGAAATCGACCTTACGATACATTCCTTGTGCGTCCTGTGCTGCGCTGCTGCTGTGTTATGCTGCTTTGCTCTGCTCCTTTGCTTGCGTGTTCTTTGTCGAGGTTATCACTGTGACGCTCCTAAAAGTGATGGTCAGCGGTTGGTTTTCCTTTGGTGACGAGTATAGGAAGTGCTGTCACAACTTCGATAAGAGTTTCGAAATTATCTCAGAAATGTTTATGTTTATTCAATGCGATTGACTCATCGAGTCGTGTGACCAACAATCCTAAACGAGAACGACAAACATAATCAAATAACATCAAGTATTGACAATTTTAAATTGTACATAATTGATTGATATTTTTCTTAAATGCTTATGACAGTACATACATAAAAATAGTTCGAAGGTAATGTTTGCGGTCCAACATCATTTTTGTTAAACGGGAGCGATAGGTTGCTACCCCCACTACTTCCACAACTGGACGCTCAGCGACGGGATAGGTTCACACTGCCGCAGTGGCCGCACGAAGGGCGTGAATCCCAATCTCACGACCGCCCACGGTCCCCGTAGCCACGCCCAACGGCACGGATATGCAAGGCGCCACCGGGCCGTTGACGCGGAGTTTATCTTATGTCTGCTCTTGGGGGAGCACTGGCCCCTCCTCCCGAGAGCGTCTCCCTCTTGCTCATTTAAAAGCTACGTGCCGACCAGGACACGGCGCTCACCCGCTCAGGCTGGGCACACTTCCAGGGTGTAATGTGCCATGTCCTGGTTCGTTGGACAGTACCAGCAGTGCGCTGTCATCTCCTTGCCTATACGGGGCAGGTACCGCCCGAAGCATCCGGACAGCACCTGCAGCATACGTTAGGTGAGGAGGCTGTAGCTTCTATCTACCCACTTTGACAGGAGTGATCGGATAGCCCCGACTGTCTACTGCCCGAACATCGGTTCGACCATGCTGCTGCCATCGCAGTAGGGCATTTATAGACTGTCGGGCCTGGCGTCTGAGAGCTTCTACCTCTCCTCTTCCAGGTGGAAGAGAATTGCCCGGTCTCCAGGTAGCGGTCAAACAATTGCCGGAGGCCATCTCCAATGACGCCCTGGGCTAGGACCCAGACTCAACCAGGCACATCGTCAGAACCCGGGGTGGTGTTCTTCACTCCGAACCTTCAGATGGCCGCGATCAGCTCCCCAACAGTGACCTCCAACTCGGCGGACCCGACCATCTGGTCCGCCGAGGGGCGTGGCTCGCCTTCACCCACTATGGGGAAGAGCGAGTTAACCACATCCCTCAGGAGCGAGGAATCGACCCTCGGTGATCGGGGACGCCCATGGGCGGAGTTTGTTCAACACCACCTTGTATAGACGACCCCATGGGGGTCTTCAACCTTTGTATAGACGCCCCCATGGAAGTTAACCTTTCCAAAGCTTGGAAACTATAAACTACTAAACGAGGTTTCGTTTATGCTTATATTTAATGCATAAAACGTTTGTTTTATTTCATAAGAGTTACTTAATATAAAAAAGAATATTATGTAATGTCTTCTATCTATGAAGTAATAAAAATGATCTTGAAAGATAATTAATTTTCCTTAATAGAATTAAATATTTTGTATGACACAATCCGACACAATTATAAGCTATTAGAATATTTACCAAGAAAATTTTGTTTATATCTGAATATGTAGCTGACCAGAAACTGATCAACTTTTGTCTGAAACATTTTTTCATCAGACTATTGGAATTTTATTTATTTCTACTGACAATTATATAACCAATGCTTTTCTAGCATACTGTAAAAAACTATCAAAGATTGTATTAGATATAACTATCGTGTAATAGTAATATTTTGCATCTACGCCAATGGGGCTCTGCCTGCCGCATATTTCTCATTATCTCTCTCTATTTCGCTACCTTCTTCATCTGCCAGTCCACATGTGTCTGTAGCTGCCGTGACGAATAGCGAACTAGAATCGAATGTGTGCGTGAGAATAGGTGTACCCCTTCCACTTTTCTCGCATTCCTGCCACGGAACTTCAAGTCAGCGGTAAAGAGTACATACATACATATATACGTCGCAATGCAAGTTGTTTCAACCCTCATATGCCCCCAATCTTATTGCATTTCACCCTGTGCTATAACTGTTTTCATAGCTCATGTAGTTTTCATGCGATAAGAATATTCGGTTGCCTGGTCAATGCCAGGTGTATTATTAATACAACTTTTTTTTTCATTTGTACGATCTTTGATTTTTTAATTTTAATTTCTTATTTTTAACTGTTGTTCCGGCAGCTAAGGCATTGTTACTAATTTTAGCAGTTTATTTTTCTAGCCATTCGTTTCTTTTTTCCCTACGTTCTATGTTAGATACTCCACATTTTGGTATAACATATTGAGTGGAATTTAGATATACTGTAATTTATAGCTACATTTAAATAATATGTTTCGAAGGATTTCTCAACATTTTCATAACGGTTAATTCTACTGTTATTTGAATAATAATACTAAATTTTCTTTTACAAAAAATAACTATTGAATTGACAATACGGTGAAAATAAACTTCATGGTGCTTACACGAAAAACCTCTGTAGTTCTGTGTCGATGATAAAATAAAAATTTTTCAAATTTGAAAATATTTTCTTTAGCCATTTTTTTTTAATAGAAACGATGGAAGTAAAAAATTTGAGGAATCAGAATATATTCTTATTTGTTTTCTTTACTGATAAATTTTTTAAATTACTTCTAATCACTTTTAAATTACTATCTACTTTTAGTAGATTTACTAGATTTAGTAGATTGGATTGTCAAATGTACAAATGATACAATTTTATAACAGAAACTAACTAAATTAATATTATTCTAAAACAGAATGAAAACTCGTCTATTAATAATAATTACTTTTTGTATATTACGAAAGCAGAAACGAGTACTTCTTGTTACGTTTACTTCGTGTGAAATGTGATAAACAAAATATATTAAAGGCATCACAGCATAAACTGTTCCGTTCCGAAATTTTTTTCAAACTTGAGGACTATCTTGTCAAAGGAATTAAGGGGACTCTCTTTAGTCAGTGATATGTCAGTTCGTCATACTTCGACGTACCGGGGACTTATTGCTGGTATAATCCATTTCTGCACAGCAGACGTTGACCTAGACGCTCTATCGCTTCCCGATGCAGACTAGGTCAAATTTGATTAACAATTCTCCCATAGACGGCAATTCTCAATTAGTGGGCAAACTTTACGTCTCCGTATCCAATCAAGTGTTAAATTTCATTTTCTGTGTATTAGCATGTCCACGTCAAGGTTACGTTCTTTTATATTAGTGACGAATACACCTTTAGCATTCAACTTTGAGCGTCCAGATTAAGACCAAGTTTCAAATATCTGAAGAAAAAACATACTTAGATTCAACGTATGTAACAATTAAACCGACAACAATCGACATTTGTGATACAAGATCGTATCAAACGATTATGCTACCAACAGAGAAATATGAAGGGTGTTTAAATTGTCGCTGAAAAAACTTTTAGAGCAGTCTTTAATACATTTTTAAATAACGAAGAATACCTGGTGTGATCGAAAAGAAACCGAACTGTGTTTATAAAAATGTTATTGTTCAAACTGAAATTTGGCTTTCGACTCCAAATAAGTTCCCTTCTGTATTAACACAACGATCCCAGTATCACTGCCATAGATTCGATGCAACATTTTATGTCTTTGTGATAGATTTTGGAAATTTTACACAAAAACTTCATAAAAATCAAATAAATGCCTGAATGAACAGTAACATCTTTGTTGAACGATTTGAAAATATTTTTATACCAAAGATTAAAGAACATTAATTATAAAATGGTCATAGAGAAAAAACTCTTTTATCGATAGACAATACTAAATCGCATTCTACGTGTGACATTCTTAACCAAAAGGACAAATTTATAAAAGTTGTAACACTAGATCAAATAGTAATTGAATGCTTCAAACGACAATATAAAAAACATTTGCTTAGAAAACTTGTTTACGTTTCAATTGAACGAAGAGGGTAATATAAAAAACTAAATTTAAAATACTGCTTTTACATGGCGGCAAATGCGTGGAGCAACATTAAAAATACAACATTGGAAAAAGCATGGAGAAAACTTTCAATGCATCAAATTGAAGAAATTACTGAACAAGAAAGAATAGTAGAAGCAAATATTGCAGAAGCTGTCACTACATTGAGTAGAATATTAGGGTCTGATTGTGTCTGTCGTGATGTAATTCAATGATTTCATTGCGATGAAAAGAAATTTGTTCATTTCTACTTAAATAAGTGAAATTCAATGGAAAAATAAAAAAACGATTGTTCTGTTATTCGAAAATTCCATTATCCGGCCACTTTTGTCTTCCAATTGGTACGGATACGGTAGTCTCTACTATATTTTACATTTTTTATTAAATCTTACACGAAATTGTGAATCACCCCCTTGCGGTCGTGCCCTAATGTTCAGTCCTCACTGTATATCGTCCGATATATCATTTAGATAACACTGGGGGAATTGAAATTGCAAACATTTTTTTCGTGTACATAGGTCTTATCGAAGCACACCGAGAAGGCAAAATCGCAAGTCTTATCGGAGTCGAAGGTGGTCACTCCCTAGGGAATTCATTGGGCGTTCTCAGGACATTTTATGGCTTGGGTGCAAGATATCTTACCTTGACGCATGCCTGCGATACTTCCTGGTGAGTAAAAAAAATTGATATGCCCAACAGAAACTGCGATGTATACATATATACATATATGCGGAAGGAATAACTTAATTAAAATTTTGAATGAATCACAAATCAGCAAATTCAATGATCGAATAGAATTTAATAAAATCAAGAATTCTTCTGGTCGTAAGAAGATATTCCTCTGCATTATAGTTTGTATAACCTAAGTGCTTAAGAATATTTTTTAAATAGAATAATATTTTTGGCCATTCGAGTACCTATTGATTGTTCAAATGAAAAAATATGATTGGTACAACATTAACGGTTTTTGACCAACAACTAGTTCTTTTCAGATATAACAAGTTTAATATTTGACTTGGGAAAGGTACAGGATATAAATTTGCAATAATAACGACACATAGTATTTATGCGGTGAAATTGTTTGTCGCGTAAATATTATTAATATCTATTTGACATAATTATTTACTATATTCAAAAATACATCGCCAAGATCGCACTTGGATATTGACATCATGAAAATAAATAAAATAATTCAACATACGGAGGTATCCCACACGTCCATTCCAATTAGAATAGAGTAGAGTAACTTTTATGAGAAACCCAAAAGATTGTATTAATTAATTCGTATATGCTCTATCGAATGGTAATATTTTAAACTTTATGTACTGATCGAAAATCGGATATTTATATTGATTTTACATACATACATCGATTACTAAATAGTTATTAAAGTATTAATGTCTCCTAAAGGAATTTTATCTGACCAGTAAATAAGTAAATAAATAAAATAAGAAAACCTCGAAACTGAATTAACACTTATCGTGTACAAGGCATGAAACAAGGAATTTGTGTGTCGAATCAGTGGTAACTTTGTGTCTAATTGCAGCAACATTGTATATTTTTCGTTTAGTCTAACAGCTTCGTATTAGACAAATGTTTTCGACATAATGACTCCGACACGAAGGTGTTAGAAACACTAACATAAATAAAAATAACAAATAATAGACAGACACGTTTTAAAAATAATAACAAATAACGAATAACGTTAAAAACGAATAACAAATTTTCAAAATCAATATTCTCAAAAACAAAACCCTATATAAAAGATTGTTACTCTGTATTTTCAATTTTCTTTTAAAAATTACAGTTTCAAAAAAGATGAAAAAACGGGTTTTTAATAGATTATTTAGATAAAATTACATACAAAACAAGATTGCTGTCATGGTATCACGGCAATCTATTCGTACGACTACGAATACTCAAATAATTGTTAATTATATTCTTTAATCGATTTAAAGTGTTGGTCGTTTGTTTATACGATTGAATACAGTGCAGCCTCCATACATTGTATAATAGAGACAAAGGAGAGACTGAAAAAGAATTAGCAATGTGGACATTGAACAAGTTTTTCGAGGTATTCCGAATTAAACAAACCTTAAAGAGGAAACAACAGCTTCCAATTACAATATTTCTATAAAAATTTTCCGCAAAAAAATTTTCAATCATCCTCATAACAGAAGACATATATTGTATAATGGAGACAAAGGAGAAAGTGAAAAAGAATTAGCAATGTGGATATTGAACAAGGTTTTCGAGGTATTCCGAATTAAACAAACCTTAAAGAGGAAACAACAGCTTCCAATTACAATATTTCTATAAAAATTTTGCGCAAAAAAATTTTCAATCATCCTCATAACAGAAGACATATATTGTATAATGGAGACAAAGGAGAAAGTGAAAAAGAATTAGCAATGTGGACATTGAACAAGTTTTTCGAGGTATTCCGAATTAAACAAACTTTAAAGAGGAAACAACAGCTTCCAATTACAATATTTCTATAAAAATTTTGCGCAAAAAAATTTTCAATCATCCTCATAACAGAAGACATATATTGTATAATGGAGACAAAGGAGAAAGTGAAAAAGAATTAGCAATGTGGACATTGAACAAGTTTTTCGAGGTATTCCGAATTAAACAAACTTTAAAGAGGAAACAACAGCTTTCAATTACAATATTTCTATAAAGATTTTCCGCGAAAGAATCTTCTACCATCGAAGATTCTCAATCATCCTCGTTACTTAAATAGAGAGCCTATATTAAAATAATATTATATATATATGGGCCAAACAATAGAGGCCCATCGTCTGATTGCCATCTGGCAACCACCTGAGCGAGCCAATACACCGGTCTACGACCTGGACAACTTCAAAACAGGTGGCATAAGTTACGTAGGCTTCAAATTTTGAGATATAAAAAGTGTCGTTGCCCTGAACGGGGATTGTTGTTGCAATAGCGTGATCCTGAAGAAAGGACGTTGAGTCTAGCGTATGGTAGGGTGTGGTCGATTGTGAAATACCTCGAGAAGTTTTGTCTACTCGGGATATCGTTGTTGTTTATTATTCATGTGGTAGTTGTATGAATAGTTCTGATACATCCTGACCCTTAAATAGAAATCCTATATATGTATTATAAATGGTATTTTATATATTTATAAATTATATTTTATTATTAAGTATAATTTATTTTTATACAGATACTTTTGTATGTATGGATAGCATACACGTACAATTATAGTGTTTAGGTATCCGGGGAAAGACTTGATACAAAAAACTCACGGATACAGATATTTTACTGTACTTGAAATTTAATATAATCCTCAAATTGTATTATTCCATTGATTTTAACAAAAGAAAGTATGTATTTATTCGTTGAAATATAAAAGTATAGTTACCACCTTTTTTAGTAGCAAGTGCCACAGAAAGTTCTTGCCTCATTTTTAATCAGGATATAATAAAGCGATAGATTTCTTAAGATTCAGAATTTTATTCTTCAATTGTCTTTGTTAGATTCACTTGTTTCCAATGTCTACTTAAATTATTGAACATAAATCGTTGACACTGCAATACTTCTCAAGATCTTAAAGACGATCTTAACCAAGACACTTTTAAGCTGGTAATTGCGAAAAAAACTTACGTTGTCGTTCAGCATCAAAGGATCCATTCTATCAATGAACTGTCCTAAAATTTTACAAGAATTTGCTACAATATGATACTATAAATCTCTGTCAATAGTTCGACTTTCATTTAATACCACAAAATAAATTATTTCCTTCATTATCCAAATCACAGTAAAATGAATCTTTCCAAGATGGAACATCAACTGACGGTCATTGACACGACCGTCATATATTGTTGCAAAGGACCCATTTTTCGTCGCTCGTAATAATTGGTCCATCAACGGTTCGTCCTTGTTTCGCAGAATCAACAAACCGAAACTCAAGAAACGAGATCGCATGTTATCGTAAGAGGATACTAATTATCAAGTTTTCACGTCTGAATTGTGGGAAAATGTACCCGCACTGTTTTCATTATCATAAATAATTTTATTTTCAAAATAATCATAATTTTATTATCATAAACTTCTAGGTAGGTTGAAAAAATGTTGCGCATTTGGTAATGATCTAGTCCAATGTATTAATAAATTTCAATGTCATCGAAGGGTGTTGCATAAATGATAAACATTAGATAGATGTACGATGAAAACAGTAAAACTACATATTCCATTAACTCCAAAAAATTAATAAACTATTGTTCCTCTGAGTTTCGTCCATCGCCGATTTTAATGACACTTATCAGGCTCCTTGATCAGTTGAATTTTTACTAAAGAAATGAATCAGTTTCTTATTACTAAAGAAATAAATGCATGTAACTGACAAAAATAGTTTATAAAAGAGAAAAAATATTTCTTTGCTTCAGAAAAAGCAAAAGGAATTTCGAAATCATTTTCCAATTCGAATATTTTCCTAATAAAGGACACTATCCCATTTTAATTAATGGCTGGAGAAAACTCATTTAGCTTTGCTCTTTCACCGAGACTAGAATTCTTGTTTTCAATAAGTCACTCATTCTGCTTTGTTCCATCCCAACGATTTCAATGCCCTGCCAAATCCTACGGTTACGTCTACATCCGAAAAAACAAATATCCAAAATACTTTTGTTTCGACAGAAAAGAAAATAGGTACCAGTTTCTACTAGCTGGCAATCAAGCTCAACACACAGGGAGAAAATTTTCTATCGATTTATTCTTCAAATAGTACTAATTACATGTACATTTTGCAGTAATCAAAATAATATACGTTATTTGCTGTGATTCTAGACAATTGGCAGTAGCAAAATAAAATATCGTTAACACGATCTAGTTATCATGTTAAAATTCAGCAAAAGACATAACCGACATTTTTGTTAACATAAAATGTTACAGTTTTATAAATTAAAATTGGCTATGTGAGAATTACTTTCATCTTCTCAAAAAAAGGGACACTGATTCAATATACTAACTGAACTACTTTAACATTAAATTAAATGTACCACAGATTTACACTTCAACATCAAGTCCTTCATGAAAAATTATTTAAATAACAGTACTCCAATTATTGAAATTTTTAAATTAAAATGAACTTTTCGGTACACTGTTAACACATGTTAACTCCATTGAGTGTTAAAAAGACAGTTGCTACTAATCCATTCCAAAGATCGATTTGATTGTAAATAAACGAATAAAAAATTTAAGGAATTTTGTAGTACAAAGTGTTATAAAATACTTTTTATAACAGCCGCAACGAATCAACATCTGTACAAAAGTTTCTATAGATTTCCTTGATCGCGATTGACCAATAAATAACCACAAAAGATGCTTCAAAGAATCAACGAATTCCTCTGTAGATCACTCGCGTAAGTTGTTTACCTTGTTTACTCTTGTTTTCGGTTTACTATATTTTAACAGAATTCCAAAGGTTCACTATACGATTCAATCTCCGGAGATGTAATCTAGACTTCAATATTTGTAGCTTGTAAAGTTTCTTGTTATACGCTTCACTGGAATCCCGAAATCGCCACACTCGGACTTTATTATCAGCGGAATAATGTCGAAACAAGGGAAAAATGTGAGCTCCTTGCGAGCAAAATTTTACGTCTTACACGGTAAATGAAGCCTTGCTTTATGCAACTCCTCAATTCCACCCTGTTTATGCAAAAAGAAATATTTGAAGAAATCTGTTGGGGCTGTTGCGTATTCATTTGTGTGAGTGAGGGAAGCAGAAGTTGCAAACATTAAGGACTGTGCAGCTGCTTTCAGAGTTTACTCATCTGGCGCCCACTCCGTTAGAAAGCTGTATTACTAAGGACTTTCCAATTTCAAGAATTTCAACATCTTTTCAGAATTCGAAGTATATTTATGACCAAAAGGATCGACTGACAAGATCCCTCGTCAGGCCCTTGTAGGCCGAGCGTAGGGCGTAGCGGTCAAATATATATTATAACTTAATAATTGGTAATATATCCCTCCATTATAACTTTACATGTGTAATTTTCCACGTTCATATTATATCGTAATTAAAAACATAAACTTTTCAAACCAGATTTTAATGAGCGGTCGTAAATAAAATTTTTATTGTTCGATATTGAAGATTCATAGTGTGTTACAGAATTAGGAATTATTTAAACGAACGTTTACTTAAATAATAATTGGAATAAAAAATGATTTATTATTAAAATTTTTTTATAAAAGCAGAAATATTGTCTTATTATTTGAAGAATGTAAGTAAATTGGTAATAAAATATATATTTTACGTGTGTACACGTGTACATATATACGTATATGCATATACACATGTGTACAGTCCACTCGTATTAAAATGGAGGGGAGTAGCTTTTAATGGAAAATCTGAAAGATTCTCTTAACTAATTCGAAGATGCTCCATCGAATGATAATAGTTTAAACTTACAGTATTGATCGAAAATGAGATATTCGTATTGGAAGTCAAATTTTTTTAATGGAACACAACACTTGCATAATAGAATTTCGTTAAAAATTAATATTATTCGTAGGCCATTGAACAAAAATATTATATAACCGTACAATATTTAATTAATACTTATCTCACACACTTGCAACCATTTATCCATAATAACACTTAAGAAAGAGTTTTTCTTTTTTTTCTGAAGAAGCTACTCATCCTAGTCGATGTGACCCTTATTGCAATTTCTTCAAATTATGTAAATATAATCTCAATTCTCGTGATTTATTATCGTCGTATCGGTATTTTTGAAACATTAGTTTTGTTTATTCATGTTTTTGTTACCAGTACTCGAATACTTTTTCGAGTTACTACACTTTCCCCAACGAATATCTATCGTCAAGTTGGAACAATTCTGTGAAGCTAACTACGAACGTAGATAGAATTTCTAAAGAGTTTTACGAAATGACCTCAATATCTCTCCGAATATAAAGTACGACACGATTACTAACATCGCTGGCTATAACTAACAGTTTACTTCCAAAGTATTATACAATGGACGTCGACCCGATTCGATCTGGTTTTCAATCCTTACCTGCTTTATGTGTCCCTCGATACTGTTCCTGGTGGCACCATAAATAATGACCTAAGTCGCGCTGTTCCCGAACAAATCTTTCTTCCGATGGTACATATTTTATTTTCACGTATCACCTAATGCACGCTGCTCTTTCCCAAGATGCTAGAAATAACGTCAATAACTTCCAAGAAACAAATACACATAGATGGATAACATAAATTTTTATATTCGTGTCATATTTCTATATCATCGAAATATTTTTAAACGGTACTCTACATTCTTTCGATATCCTTATGCAGCATAAAAAACAAATCGAACGATCTTGCAAACCATACTGTTCTGAGTATTTGATCTCGAAAAGTTTACATTAATATATCTTAATGTCATCGAATAGTTACTGCTCAATAGATTTCTATAAAAAATTTGCTTTATGTTGATATCCTCGTCGTTCAAACTGTTTCAAATGAATGACATAACATGCATTTTTGGTCAAATTAAAATCCCTATTGAAGCTGATCTGTTGCATTTCAACATCATTGGTCAGAATATACAAAAGTAAAATTTATAATAATTTAAAAAAAAATATATTTTTCCTACATTTTTGGAAAATATTCACCTGGATATAGGAAGAAAGATATGGTTTTAGCACGACAGTGTCCCGATACATTTTCCTATTAATACGCGCCAAATTTTCAAAACAAAATTCCAAATGAATGGATTGGACGTGGTGATCCTGTTTCACCTCGTATCAATTAAAGCTGCATCTTCGAATTTCGCTCGTCGTCATTAGCTACTGCCCTGGGTATTTTTCGCACCGATCCATGCACACGGTTCAATGTACTTATCAACGTTGAAGCCGAATTTCCAATGATAGGAGCATCGTCCAATTTTTGTCCCGGCGGCGTCGAGATTGAAATCGCGCCTTATTGAGTGATCTTGATACTGTGTCTGTCAATTCCGCAACCTTTTCTAAATCGACGCCCCTTTGTGTGGAAAAAATTTCCTGCATATTCGTAGGTAACCGTCCCATTCATAGGGCGCACAATAAGGCATTCAGTCACCGTCGTATCTGCTAGGGTGCGTAGGTGTTATCAAAATTGAGTAGGCTTCAGATTCCCTACATCTTCCGATTTCAGGAGGCGTCAAGTTTTTTCTTCCTTGCGATCAATTCAATCTCCAGATTAGTTCTGTTCTTAACTTCTAATATGGACCTAAAGCTGACGGGTTCTTTGCGATGTTTTGTCACCTCCGTAGCGTACATAGGGTTTGACGCATCGAATACACTATACATATACTGAAAAATATTCAAAACGAATTCAATCATGTTGTTTTAACAGTTGATTAAAATGTTTGGAGAGAGGTAGCTTCACCAAGAAGTATAAATGATAGAATACCGTAAGAACTGGGAAAAATCTTAATATTATAAGTGCTCGAGTTAATGATAATCCGCATGTTATCACGCGTTAAATAGAAGGAATTAGTAATACAAGTGCAGTATTATCTCGTTGTAAGTCGTCTTTCGTGTTTCGTTGCAAATAGTCTCGTTATTCCTTTCACTGCTTTCGTAATTACCGCGACGAGTGCGACAGCATGTGTTTTTGCTGGTTTTTGGTAAAAATCAGAAAATTTATAAAAACTGCGAAATAAATCATTTTTATCTGAACAATGATCGCCACTCTGATAGCCACTATAATAAATACAGTTTACAATAGACGCGTTTTTCATATTCCAGAAAAGTTTATATAGCTTCTTTAAACATTTTACGTAAAAGTTTTAATATTCTATTATGTTATGTGTAATTACAGTTTTAATTAGTTCTATCATATTATATTATGTATATATTTATTTATTTACATTCACGTATGGTTAATTTCTGAGAAGGTCTTATTAAGTTTCATTAAACGTGATATTTCGCTAAATAACAAATAAATCATGTAATAGCAAATATGTATATTAATTTACTTTTTGTTTGATATACTTCGTGAAATAATGATGTCACTTCAAAAATAGATTATTTCTCATATATAAAAAGTAATTTTAAAATAATGTTACTTGAACATTTCTCAAAACAATCAGGTCTGATTTATACAAGCGTATTAATACAAATAATATTTAATTCGATAGCCGTATTATTTTTTTCTCTGTAGGGTTTCGTTTGTACTTTAAATGTATCCTCTTATCGAATGATCGTGAATTAAAAAGATAAGAGATATATTTAACTCATTGTTAAATTCTTCAACTGTAACAAAGAAATACCTTTCCTTGTCGTGAAAAGAATATAATTGGATATATTGTTTTCGATGATACACCTTACATAATTACTAAATTTTGGTAAAACCGTTGTTAAATCTAAGTAACAATGTTAAGGAAAAATCATATTAGCGAGTTTATTAATTATTAAATTCTCTTATGGAAAATTACATGCGAGAACAAAGACATTCTAACAGACATTTTCTTGGCAGGGCAGTCTGTTCACATGGCGAGAAGAATAGTACCCAAAACTCCACGCCGGGCCTCAGCGAGTTTGGAAAGGTAAGTTAACATACATGATCACTATCATTTTCTTAATTTCAGAATGTTGTGTTGCCCCTGCCTTCTAAATTTTCTATATATTCTATCTGCATTTGACACAGCATGTCGCAAATGGTACGATCGCTGAAACTGTGCTCATTTTTACAGTGAAAATTACTTCTGTGTGTGGTAAGATTCACCGTCATTCGATTAAAGAATTTGAAACGACATAGGATTACGTTATCAGTCTCCGATGGGTTAATAATTCCTTATAATAAATTTGATATACACAAAACGAATGATACATGTGACTTTTACGAACATATTAACAAAAAACTATTGAATTACACAAATAAACATGCAACGAGTACGTATTCATATATGTTTGATAAGAAGGATAAGTTATTCGAACATTTTAATGTAAACAAAAAAAATGAAACTATTTAATATTTCAATACTCAGTTGGATTTTTTTTTTGATTTTAAGATTGCACCAAGCTTTCTAAGCATTAAATGAATTAGATGACTTATTCTTTGTACAGTCGTTTATGTACAGCAATACATGTCACTGTTATCACACTTGAACAATAATTGTCAAAATATTAAGTAAAAGACTTTTTTATTTATCTCAAATCGGGGGAAAAAATTTTAATGTACGGTAACGGTAAACGGTAAGATTAAAATGATCGATAATAGCATTTGTATAATGTTTTGTGTCTTTTGGGTGGATATTTAATTTCTTTAAATTTTATTCGTATTCGTTTTCAAATGCTCGAACCATTTGTTTCTTCATTTTTGTAGAGATACCCGGGACAATAAAAGATAGTCCTATATTCTCTGGTGACAAATACTATAAGTGATTGCAACATTTTTGAAATGTTGCATTACTTATTGCTTCGTTTACATGTTTATACTGCTTAATTAAAAATTGCTGGAATGGTAATGTGAATCCAAATTAAAATAAATAAATTTACTAAAAAAAATACAAATAATTTCAATTTCTAGTTTCTTCTCATTTCTTAAGAGAAATTCATTTCGAAAAATATATATTTTTGGAAAATATATAGCTATCCACCTCACGTCATGATTAAATTTGATACGTGAAGTTCCACTTAGAAAAATAATCATTAAATTAAGAAGTTCTTTATAGTCGTCTCTCGGATGGATGTCTTGTAAATTTTTTTTGTCGTTTGAATTTTGTAATATAATATAAGGATTATATTTATATATATATATATATATATATATATCAACTTATTCCAACGATCTGTTAACAAGTTCTGTTTTCTAGTTAAACGCGTCACGATGAATTATTATTCAGAGGATGAAAGGATTGAACTAATCCAGGCTTATGACATTATTTAATGAAATTGAACTACACGGCTTTATACGGAACATCTCCCTGACCACAACTGTCCATCGTATTTATCCTATACAAAAATAATTAAAAAAATTGAACAAATTGGTAGTGTTGAGAATAAAAAACGTTAGAGATACAAACCGTTTCGCACAAGACAAGATTTGTTGCTGCTGTAAACCAAAATTAGTACATTAATGTTAGACAATTGGAGTGAAAGATTAGTATCGATAAATCAAACATATTACGTATGCCAAAGATACAGAAATTTCATTCATTTCACTTATCACTTTATTGAGAGATTCACGATAAAAATTAAAAAAATCACATTTCCCTTTGTGGATATCACAACAATTGGAAGATGATGAAGCGTTCAAACAATTTTTAATAATCATGCACGTGTAATTTTAAATATAATAATAAAATAATCGGTTCTTATTTTATTAACGAAACACTAAAAGATAGGTACGCTTAATTTTTATCCGGCGATTTGGATGAATTGATAGAAGATGTATCATTAAATATTGTATTTGTGCGACAATGTGGTACCAACATGATGGTTGCCCTGCTCGTTATTGAGCTGTTCAGATATTGAATAGAAAATTCCCAAATCATTGAATTCGACGTAATGGCTCCAGAGTTTGGCCCGTACGTTCACCGGATTTGACCCTATTAGGATTTGACCCCATCAATGGTTAATCAGTGTTCGGATAATTGAACATTCATTTAAAGGTTCTTTGGATAATCGAAGTTCAACAATAGTCGTGTTTTATTTTAGCCAGAATACTTGAAATTCTCGTTCTAACTTGTGTATTTTGAACAATGTATCATGTCTCAAAAGAGTGTGATTCTATGCCTCAGAATAAATCGAAGTGACACAATGTATTTTGTTGATACAGAGCTTCGTTTTCAAGGAAAGCACCTTTGAAATTCATTGATACGCGCGTAGACATTATTGGCGTTCCAGTATAGGTTTTTAATTTAATATAATTCGAAAAATAAGGATTTACTTTCATAATAACACTCTTTTCTTCTTCTATACCATAGAAGTGACCTTACAAAAGTCAGACGTTCAACGACCTGAATCAAGTTAAAGGCTTCACAAACTCGGTAAATCGCCCCATTTATACACTTTGAATAAGATGGCGAATATCGAAAAGCCGCAGAAGACGGTGACCAAAATTAAATTATTGAATACAACACCGCAGCTTGTCTGTAATTTCTCGAGACGAGTGAAATGAATAAAAAACGGTAGAAACGGCAAGTCCTACATTCCGTTTGAAAAATGGTACTGCGACGTTTGGAAAATAAGAGGAATTAACTGTTAAAAATCCTGCGACTGCTTTTGTTTCACCGTGAACCGCGAAACTTTCGTGCGAAAGTTTCCCCCCTCGTGAACCATTTCCTATTATAAAATAAAAGCTTTATTAATAAAAGTCCTAAAGAACGCACTAGACTCGGTAAAATCTTTGTCCGCTTTGGAACGATAGAATATCTAAATGTGATGGGATTCATTGAAAATTTCATGAATATTTCGCGTAGAAATGATTTCACGACACCTTTCTGCGTAATATCTACTCGCAGCAGAACATGTCAACGTACTCTCGATTAGAATGTATTTACGTTGCGATAACTCGATAATTTCCAACAAACGAAACGAAATGAACTGTTACACAGTATGATAAACTGTAACTTCTGTCAGACATCGTACTATTTGGATATTCCCTGTAATGTCTTATTATCGTCGATATTATAAGCAAGTCGCATAGTTGAGCAAACTTCGAATTCAATTTTCTCGGAAAGGAAGTCTCGGATGAAAAAATTGTACAGCACATTTCTGTTTATATGAAAGTACGCTCCAACCGGTTGTATTGTGATTTTTCACCCACCCTGTATAATCTCTCGAAGATATTGTTTTTTCACTGACACTTGAGCATGTCTCAAGTACCTCGCTGTATTCCTTTCACGAAGTATAATATGCGAATATAAACAAGCGTCTACTCTTCTCGGACGTTTCGATATATTTTTTTACAAACGTATACTGAAACGAAACAGCAGCCACTCGAAATACCGCCTTAAATTGAGGAAAATACCTAGTTCCCGTTGTCTCTGCGAAATCACGCGTGCCAAGGCAAACGAATATCACTGGCTTCTCGTTAAAACAGAGGTTCGTTCACAAAAAAGACGATTCCTATTGTGTTCCTTCTTTTCCTTTCTCTTGTATCGACATCCTGGTCTGTGTATCGCAGCTTTTCCCCTCTATTTTCGTCTAATAGGAAAGGCGGCTTGCCTACGCCATCGACCAATGTTCGCTAGCCGAAACATCAGTGTATTTCATGTTTTCCCGCCCTAAACACCTTTCTTAATCAAGATTGTGCGAAATCTATCGCAAAAGGGATAAGAAAAATGATCTTTTAACACAATCGGAATCTATTTTCACAATTAGTAATAAGAGAGAAATTTCAGAAGTTATTTTTATCAGTGCGCTCTTTGAACCAATCGAATTTTTATAAGGAGATCAAATTTATTTACCAAACAATGTGTAAGTGTTATATCCGGAGATCGTTTGATACGCTAGCAACAGAGAAATTCCGAAATCATTGCTATTTAGCAGAATCAATTGCTGAATAGCCCAAGAAAACAGTTTACAAATGGAATTGTCTAAAAATGGAAATAACTACATTATAAAAGTATTGTTCCGAAAGAATAACGCTATGAGTGCGGAAAACGAACAAATGGATCTAGATTAACTGAAAAACAGCCGCGGGAAAAATAAGAGGAATGTGTATCTGGAAATTCTATAAATAACACTGAAAGTCCAGGGGATGAATTTATTGAATCAAAAGTAGTAAAAAAAAAGTACAAAAAAGATTGAATCTGATGTATCAAGCTCTTGAGTTTGATATATAAGATGACAGATCTAAATGGCTTGTAGCAACAACAATACGAACAGCAAACAAATATTAGTACTAAGTGAGCTAAAAAAATAAAAGAAGCAAGGAAAATCACCACCTATATTTATCGAAGCGAATAAATATATGATTGGACCGTTCATAGATACTCTTAAAAGTAATTTGCAATCAAATTCATATGTATTCTAATCTATGGAAAATAAGACAAAAATCGGGGTCGAAAATTTCGAAACACTTTGAAAAATAATAAAAATATTAAGAAAGAAAAATGTAAGTTACTATACTTATCGAACAAAAAATGCGAAAAGTTACAAAGCAACAAACAAAAGATTACATCGTTCTACATCGGTTGATTACATAAAAAAAAACACTAAAAGAAACAGGGCACGTAGCAGTACACGTAAGTAACATCAAAAGCAAATAAACTGTTTCTCTTTCCAATGACCTTACAAAGGTACATAACAATATACGCAACATAGTATTTCCAAGATGTATAATGTGTAAGTGAAAGATTCGATAGCAGGAAGTTTCACGAGGCGTCGTACATTCCAGAAGCCCGTAATACATTGGGTTGTTCGGCAAGTCGTTTCGTTTTCCAAAATGGAGAATATGTAATTTAATAAAATGTTTACACGCTCCAAAAAATCGTGTTTCATTTTCACCAAAAAAAAAAAAAAAAAAAACGGAATGACTTTCCGAACAACCCGATAGTTCGAACCTGCGACGGTTGAGCCACGTGACCCAAGTGAAACGTGGCCCAATAGCGAATCGATTATCCCCTCTCCCGCGGAAAGAGTCGAAACTCGGCAGTGGGAAAGTAGTCGCGAAAGAACCAATCGAGGAAACAGCAACGGACCGAGCAAAACAGCAACGGACCAGCAAACCGTGGAGAACACAAAATAAGCAATGTTGTCCGCGACGTGTTCGAAGCGCCGACCAAACGCCCGTTATCGCGATAATTATCGCGGCCGCAAGAGTTTCGTTTGAGCCGAGCAAATACGAAACGGTTCCGCGTTTGAATGCTCGTTCAATAACGAATCTACTACGATCTTTCCTCCGGTATGCGCGACGTAATATTTCAATAAAGTCAAATACAGTCCATTTACGAGTTGCGGCAGTGAGAAGTGTCTCACTGCACGTGCAATCGAGCCAGATCTCCTGTTCCTTCCATGGTAACGAGGGTCAAATCGACCTGGATCCGACCGGCATAGTTCCGTACTCTATCAAACTTATCGGCGAACGAAACAGTTATGACTTTTGCTTTTTCGTCTTGTCAGTGTGCGGCACGGTGTCTGTCCTCGATACATGTATCATTGATTCACATTTTTTCATCGAAATGGTCAACGATTTCCGAACTTCTCGGAATTCGTACTACCTTCTCTATTGCACATCTACCTTCTCTATTGTAATTTAAGATACTTACATTGAAGCACCGTCTGGTAACGCTCGAATTGTAACATAATACGTAAAATAAAAGTAGCTAGACAAATGATTTTGGTACTTGAAGTCCCGTATCTTGATTCCATATCTCGTTCGCCTGATTTGTACCCGCTCGATTTTTTCATGAACTTTTTACATCACGAAGTGTATTCGTAGCGTTTTGTTACAATTGATAACACGAAAGTTGGAAGTAAAACTAATTTTGGGGATTAATTCAAATTTTTGTACGATATTTCTGTGATGAAAGTATATCGAAAAAATATTCGTATCGGAAAAATAATGTATTATACAAACTTTTTGGCATGATTTGGAGCAAAGTATTGTGTTTCAAAGAAATGAAACATCGTATAGCGTCTAGAATATACAATATACTCGTTTTTAACAAGACTTACGACTTTTAACTTAAATTCCAGAGCCATTTCCAAATGTTTCCAACCATTTTTTCGCTCGACGATTAAAATGACCAGTCTTAGCAAATTATAATACTTTCTGATCCATGAACAAATCATTATCCAATTAGCGAAGACGAAAAATCGATTTAGCGTCTTCAGTAATTTTACAAATTTTAAGTTTGGTTACTTTTACAATGCTCGTATACTTTTCTCAATCCTGTGGACACTTTTTATCATTTTTAAATCGAGAATATTTTTAGAGTTCCGTTAGAATAGTAGAGAAAACAGCTGCCAGGACTTTATGAATAACAATTTTTTGCGTTTATGAACGGTTACATTTCCGCGGCTGTTTTATAAACGAGAGGTTTCACGTAAATATTTCAATTGTGGAAATTTTCTTTAACGAACGTTGAATACTTGGTTGAAAAACTGAAACTTTCCATAATGTTCGACATATTTTAAATACGGTCCAATGGTGAATCCATTTTCGTTTAATCTCCTCACAATTTTTCTCTCGAAATATTTGTTTTCTTTCGATACTTGGGGCTTTCCAATTTTATGAGTAATGCGTGGAAACGATAGGATACGCGTGTGGTCCGGAGAAAATGTGAAATGTTTGCGATAGACGAGCGAGTGATGTGTTTCCGAAGCGTAAAAGGAGAGCGTTTCAACTGAATGGCGGGATGTCCGAATTGAGCTGCAAAATACCAGCAATTGAGATGGTATCGGACTGAAGAATATTTGGTGAACGTGATCAAATGCATGGAGTGAGAAAGTTTAAGGATTAGAATGAAAGGGAATGAATGCGTGTAAGAATTTAGGGTGAGAGAGAAGCACCCTTGATTTTACTCGTTATTGGAAATTAGGCGAAACGTGTCGTGCCGCGTAAGAAAAGAGTTGCACAGCCAGCTTCTATAGTTATAGTTTGTGTGTTTTCTTATTTTATTTCTACCATTTTATTTAATATACGTATATCCCAAAAACTCTATTCACCTTTATTTCATAAAATGGTAATTCCTTCATTGCGATTTCCAATCTATTCTGCTTCTCGTTTCACTTACAATTAGTAAATTTCAAAAGTAAACGTGACAATCCTTTTTTTACCGAAGAAACATCAAATGAGTGATTCTATATCCGCGATAATAAACGAAGCAACACTATTTGTATTTATCTCACCATATAATATTGTTGTAATTTTCAGTAACGTTTTCGATTTCTTAATATATTTTATTTTTATTTGCAGGGTAACGTTTCAGTATATAGAGGAAATAAAAGCCTACATTAGTAAATAGCCTGAAATATGGTGAAGCATGTGAGCTTATACCGAACTGACAAACAATAAAAGTTTGAAGAAAGAGAAAACAGAGGAAATTTATTTAAGAAATCGAGAGAACATGAAATAAAGACATTATGAAGAATAGAACAAATTTTGTTTTTGCATTAGTGATTGACACTATAATACATGAGATATTGTTTTGGAGTTGTTTTACCAAACACTCGCGAGTGTGACGGGACTTTTACGCGTCACTTGATAAAATAAATATTTGAAACAAAAATAATTCCAACTAAGGATTATTGAAGAGATGAATCTTTTCTTAGTTGAAAAATACTGTTGTCGCGTGAATCTACTCAACTTTAACACTTCGTTGAACCGTAGTAAAAGAAGGTTTAGCAAGAAACACAAGTATTAAGTTTGAAGGTTTACGTCAGTTTGACGCAAGAAATGTCCGTAAACCTAGTGTTAAAGTTATTTATGAAGGTGGCAATTTTAAAGTAATGAAACAATAATTAGTGCAAACATACAGGTTTACTAACAGGTTTATTTTTCGATAAAGAATAATATTAAGAAAATCATTTTTAATTCTATTCGATAATTTTTTTTAATGCTATACACGATTGTAGTGAGATGATTCCGAGAACTATTACTCATATAATCCATTTATGGAAATATCTGCTCGCATTTGTACAGTAGATGGGTCAGTTGCTATGGTATCGCGGATTACCAGTTGACCCACAGGTCATAGGTTACTGACCACTGATCTACGATCATTCAAACTTAATATGTTTAACTTACACTGTGCACCTGTGTGTTCAAGAACATCTATTCGACATAATGCACATATATTACTATTATTATTATTATTATTCTAATCATCATCATCATTAGTAAACTACTACTATTATTATTAAACATCTTTAGTATATATACGTAAAGTATTGTAAATACGTGTGTACAAGGTGCTAACGAATATATGGAGCTTTTCTAAAGGATCGATTCCTCGTGGGAAAATCAATCGGAAATTTATTTACCATTTTACAATCTGAAGCATCGTTACTGAGATACACGAAGTTAAATTCAGTTAAAAGGGGTCCTACTATGCTCTGCATACACACACACACACACACAAATTTATGTCGATTTTTAAAGAAAATTCAAAGGCAACACATTTAAACTTCGGTATACATTTATTGAATTATATAGTTGCCATTTTGTTCCACAACATTTCTCCATCTCTCACACAACTTGATTCCATCCTTCTAGAAGTTCTCAGCTTTTTTGGCGAAAGATTTTTTAATGTGACTTTTATATCGACCAAAGAGTTAAAGTTTTTTCCATTAAGAAAATTTTGTGAAGACCTAAATAAGTGAAAACCTGAGTGTGCAATGTCTGGTGAATATAGCCAGGAGGGGAGAACGATCCAACCAAGCTCTAAGAACTTTTGTCGAGTAGTCAAAGACACATGAGGATGCATTGCTGATGCATGTGCTGATAAAACACGATAGACTTTCAATTCGCTGGTTCTAGACGTCTTTGTTCAATCGCAGTCTTTAATTCGTCCAGTTGACGGGATTTAAGTGTCTAGCTTTAATTGCTTTAATTGTTATAAATTTCTTCACGAATCACAAATACCAAATACTTGCTGCATTTGTGTAGAGCTTTATGAATCTGTACGAGCATGCAACTCGCGAGATAGACTCGTTGGGATTCATCGCATGCACCAATCTCGTCTAAAAAATACCTAACATAATAGTATCTACTCAATCGTTTAGCCGGTTACCAAATCGAATTTCTACACCCGTTATACTATACTCGATGTATTTATAAAAACTATAGACAATCAACAATCTAACGTTTACGTATACGCTGTTACGAACTCGTAGCTATAAGCAACATCCATTGTTGTAGTAGCGATAGTTTTTTGCAAAAATATAGGATACATGTATAGGAAAACGATTATGTAGGAATACATGTATAGAAAAAAGTCGTTCAAAATGTTGATTTTAACAAGATAATAAAAAATAATTGAAATCGATGAGTCCCTCGCTTTTTTAAATAATTACCATAGTTAACTTTATTCATTTATTTTGTTATCTTACAAACATGGTATTATTATCGAACTATCTAGACAATATTTATTAACAAATAATGTCGACAGGATTAGTAGAACTGCAATCAATTCACAACGTATAGATAGGCACAGGTAATACGAAGAGAGAAAGTTTTCGATTTTTGATATCTCGTCTGTTCTTTTTTCGAGAAGTAATTTATTTAATATGTTTGTTTCCAATTACAGTTGGATGTCTGTATACATTTGGGCGAGTTTCAACCACTTGAAATTGATAAACGTAAGACCAAAACGATGCAGGCGTTTGGACGACTGCACTTTTAGTTTGACGGTGTTAGCGACCAGAAATGAATTTACGAGTTTCGGGAAAGAATTATCCCGAGCCAAAAGAAATTACTCGGTAAAGCAAATTGTGGTTAAAAGTTAAAACACAACTTTTTAAATCCACGGTTCATGGCGCGGTAACAAAGTTTCACGATACGGTATAATTTGTTTTTGAAAAGAAAATCAAGTAGACCGCGGATTACCACGTATGCGGAAGATCAGTACATGAAAACATTAAGCAAACGTAACAGACGAGTAACTGCACCAGAGATCGCAGTTGTAGTTAACGAAAATGAGGTCGACCCTATTGGCATTACCACTGTTGTGTCCTGGGGTGAGAAACGTTGACTCATGGCTTACTTTCAAAAGACGTGGTATATTTCTATAGTACAATACTCGGTTACAATTGACAACTCGATGGAACGAGAATTACGGAAATAAGAAACTCGTCTAAGCAGCTTTCTTAGTGTTTTGTAAGTTGTATTTTTTTGCAGAGGTGAGAATGACCATAACTCTAATTGTGAATCAATTGAGATATTTTTGTAAACTTTATACAGAGAGTGAAAGCAGTGGATAGAGGAGAAGGTGATTAATTAATTTTGGACCCAGCAGCTTTGTAGCGTTATTAATAAGATCTAGCAGTGCTTAGGGCTAACAGAAGGGTGGTCATTTAATACCACTGTGAAGAGGCGATTATTAAAAGAAGTATGCAGAAACTTTTCAAAACAAGTTGGGGTGAGATTTGGTTAGAAACTGTAAAAAAATGTATCGCTATAAGTTGAGCAATAATTATACATATTTTATATTCTGCTTCTTTATATTAACAACAGATTCAACAAACGTAATCTTTGAAATACTTATATCACTTAGGTGTAATATGTGCAAACGTATAAGCTTTTTATCTGAATTTGCTGTGTCTGGATACTTATCGACGATAATGTATGTACATATACCGACCTACTTTTTGATATTATATTAAATAAATTGTACAAATATTTTCTAATGAAAAAAGGGATACTCTAGAAAGATTTGTTTTGAAATATTAGTCGGTTCGAGCATTTCATTATAAAATGTTTTAGATTTCACATTTTCGGATCATCCGTATAAAAGAATATACTAAAACATAATATTCGAAGTTGAGATCGTGGTTTCTCTTAAATTGAGAATGACATCGAAACCGTTTTGTAAGAAAATTTTCGTTTTTTAAGCCTAATCTTCGAGTAGGCCAGAGACCCCCCAAAAACAAACCAAAAGATCTTATATATTTTTAATCAATATTTCATGACGTTCTAGATACTTCAGAGTATCTATTTTATAATTTTTATCTAATGTGATCAATTATTATTTTTGCAACGGAAAAGAAAACTTCTCGAGAGACAGAAACCGAGTAACATCGTCTTTATTTATAAAGTGTCTCGTAAACAAAGAGAGTTTACGTAATTAGGTTCGTCTCTTTTGCTTTTCACATTTCTAGACTTTAAGTGTACAAACAGCATGTAGTTTTCTAAAAAGTATGATACTACATTATGAATTTGAATGTTCAGTCAGGGAATATTTGAAATTTTTGTCGTATCCCTTACTTCCAATTAACCATTACCTACGATAATACTTTGTACAAAATTATCAGTACCTAATAAATTAAGTACTCGCGGATTTTCCAGAATGTATACTTCAATACCAATGTGTTTCAATGTACTCATTTTGCAACTTGCCTAAGTATAACTTAATCGAACGAAAAAGGAGCTTCTATGACAAATTTAGACATATTGGGTACTTTGACACTTGGAAAAATGTAAATTCTTATACAGGGTAATTCATAAATATTTATCTATACAGTTCAAAGAGTGAGGCTATACACTGAAATAGGTAAAAACATCATATGAACACATATTCTGAAAGAACATATATTCTATATTCCTTACTTTTCGACTTACAAAGAATTAAGGAGGTCCATTACGTAATGGTTCCTAAAGATCGTTCCGTTAAAATTGAAGATAAACAACCACATTTAGTCTAACTGGAAGAAAGTAAGGTCCTAAAGAAGTATATACTACGTTATATTATTTATATAATATATTTCCCCAGACAAACTAAACAAATAGAAAAACTTGAAGAAATCCAGTACACCGTAATAAACACAACATCAATATTCTCTTATCAGAGTTCAAACTGCAACTCATACAAAAACGAAATTCCTATGTATTATATCTGCTACCTCAATACAATCCACTCGAATAAAAAACTATCAGTATACAAAACTATCTCACAATTTAGGAAAATTTTACTACACAAGAACAACAAGCGTGAATTTAACAACCGAATATTACTACAATATATAAGAAAACTTAGAGAACGTAATAAATGATTACGATTATTAGAAAGTTTTAATAAAAGAATTTTCGAACTGAGTAAATCGGTAAATCGTCGTCACATACGCACGATTATTATTTTCTAAATAATTTCTATACATAGAAAATAATTGTACTGCAGAAACGAACCAGCTGTAATGAAAAATATTGTATTGTTTGAACTTTTTATTCGTACAACTTTATTTTGAAATGCCTTCGTTCGAGGTATAGTTTGGAATACAATAACATTTCTATGTTATCTTTTGTGTAAAGTGTATAAATCGAAAATTGAACCCAGTAAAAACTTAAAATAAAATTTTCTACAAATTAGTATACGTACAAATAAATGACCACTGTATTTAATTTACAAAATTCTATATAACATTCTGAATGAATAACAATATATAATAGATAAATTCTTTAAATCTGAACCTAATTGCGCACGTATTTTCGCAAGAACGTTATTTGAAATATTATTTTGTTAAATATTGGATCAAATGAAAGGGTATTTCACTTTCAACGTACAATTACTTCGTTTCATTATTATTTCGTGTCTTCGATGCAATTCTACCATTTCATTTTAAAGAGAAATTCTCCAAGAAAAATTGTATGAATGAAAAGGTAATAAAAATATCAAGCAATACTCGACCTTAAATACGTCTACCTACTTTGAATACATTGTAATACCGATCGTATAATATATTATCGAAGGATTCGAACGATTAAGTTTTTATATCGTTTCCAAAGAAAACCATAATAAAACGTGAAACGTTAAAAGATGCTTGGAATCCCTTTACCATATAGTAATTTATTTACACCAAGCAATAATTCAAGTTTCTATTCAGCAGAAATATCACTACATTAAACGTAAATTAAACATAAATTTCTTTACCCCTGATATTGCATGTATCCGACTGAATAATCCAGAATCTTTCGATCGGAATTGAGAAGTTGGGCACGAAGCCTGATAATTTATTCTAATTTCTATTATTCGCAAAAGGATTATAAGTTATCAAACTTTTAGCCCAAAGGACTGGGCAGTACTTTAAAAAAGATAAAGAATGTCACGAACAGTGCATATTTCTTATTATTTTTCAGGCAGTTGTCAGAGAACTGAACAGACTGGGAATGCTGGTGGATCTCTCTCATGTTTCGACGAGGACTATGAGGGCGGCTCTGCAGACGACGAGGGCACCGGTGATTTTTTCTCACAGTGCTGCCAGGGCACTCTGCAATTCCACTAGAAACGTGCCAGACGACGTACTTAGAAATCTGGTGAGTTTCCGCACAACCACATCGACACAAAACAAGTTTAAGATACGAAAATCCGATTGAAAGCGTGGAGAGGTTGAGCCAATTTTTATATTCGATCAGATAAACGTTTCACGTTTTCGGTTTCTGGAATTAACACCGTACAAATACTCACCTGCGTTCTCTTTGGTTTGTATTACAGTCGGTTCCCGACTTCTATATGCCTTAGTTACATAAACTTTTCAACATTTCTTTTTTTTTTTTTTTTATATAATCACAAAAATACTTTCTGTATATTTTTCAAGAGCTAAGTAATAAAAAGCTTCGCTCTTAATAACTTTGATACCCTCGTACATAGCATAAAGAATACATATCGGTTTTTACTATACAATAACATAAATAAAAGAGGAGAGTAATGGCTTCTCTTGTGAACGCTGATTTCTACGTTGAATATAAACTTATGTGTATATTTGTTACGTTTCGATCTTTGCGCGATGCGATCGAAAAGAAACCATACTGTGTTTATAAAAATGTTATTATTCGACAAATCTAAATTCAGCTTCTGTCTCCTTCGATAAGGTTCCCTTCTGCATTAGCACAGCGATCCCAGTATCGTTGCCATAGACTCGATGCAATATTTGATATGTCTCTGTGATAAATTTGTCAAATTTTACACAAAACTTCACGTTTCCCTGTTCGAACTTAACATCCATTTTGTTATCGCAGAACAACACAATTACACATCTATTAAATTGTTCGTAATTCGTGTTAGTGCACATGTGTTATTGCACATGGCGTACTGATGCACAATGACGTATAAAACTGCAACCCAAAGCCATAAAACGTTATCCGACACCAATGTCGAAATACAAACACAGTCGGGTTTCTCTTTGACCCAAACTATATAATTAATGGTACAAGTTTACTACAGAATTTAAAAATACCGAAGAAAACTTAAAATAAAGGTCGAAACGGAATAAACAATGTTACATTCGACGTAGAAAATCGTCTATATCGAATAATTCGCGTGACCTCCCCATACGGAATATTATTACTCACCATCCTTTCGATCATTTTTGCATTTGTTGAGTACTTGGTAGGCGGTTTATTTAATTGCACTGAATGGTAGGGGGCGTTGTTCATGATTACCACGGAGCTGGAACGAATATCTGGCAATCAATTTTCCTGGATTCACCTTTCAAAATTTTCAATTTGTCCGTGGTAGTCACCGCTTGTTGATCCAGCTTTGAAAATTAATTCCGCCCCTTGACGAATCCGTCCTTTCCACCGGCATGTACAATTACAAATCTATGGGATGCACTGCTTGATTTTAAGATCCCATATATTTCTTCACTTTGCCAGCATTTACAAAAACAAAGTGAACCCAGCTGAAACAAACCAAGTTTCATCTATATGAATTACACTTCTATTCTATCAAAAGAATTATTATTTTCTCTAATAATCGATTGCTTTTTAAATATTCTGATGCTGGTTCTCCTTCTCCATTTAAATCCCGTGCGATTAAACCCGCATTTGTTCAAGGAAAGTTTACTTTTTTTTTGTTCATACCGTACAATTTTCTGTGCGGTGTAACATTCATAAATTGATTGTCTCGTTATTGCTTGGTCTTCAAGGGAGCAATAAAATTTGTTTTTGTCTCTCTTCGGGCGTTTCTTTCCTGGGGACGATAAATTTTCATCCTTTTGGAAACTCCGACGAAATCAGAAGCTCGAATCGTTGCCTGGTTAACTGAATGCAGTATCGTAGATTTAAGTGCTTCTTTATCACACTTGTTTATAACACGTCGAATTAAGTTCCGGATTAAACTACGGATCGTCTGACCGTGTTTGCGTGATTTTTGTCCGACCGTGTTGATTTAAAAAATTAACAGTGATAAAAACTACGCAGATAACGAAAAAAATATAAAACTATAATGGAACTATGAAACTATACAAAATAAATAATGCAACGGAGAACTATAAAATTCTAAGAACGATAAATTATAAAATTAAAATTACTAAAACTTAACTACACCTAATACTAAATTTCTATGAAAACGCTGAATTAAAGCATTAAGAATGCTAAATTGAAACACTGAAAATACTAAATTAAAGTACCAAAAACAATCAAATAGATATAATATATATATTAATTTAAATAATTAAAATCACTATAGATAAATCACTAGAAGGAACGCTTGATGATAAGTGGCTGAATGTCAGAGAAATAAAAATAGCCAAAAGAACTTTCTATTTGAAAAAGAACAAATCTATTTTCTTTCGCAAAAAAATCTTAATATACACATTATAATCTTATAATTGTAGGAATGCAGTAGAAATGCAGCATTCATTTAAGATTTCAAATGTTTCATATGCATCATACAAAATTTATAAATTTTAATTGGTTATAGTACCATCTAGAATTAGTGTTTTATTTAAAAGCACATAATAAGTAAAAAGTTTTTACTCGAACAAGTTACTTCTCAAATCAATTGTAATAACTTTTACTTAAAATGTTTAAAGAAGCTACATGAATTTTTCTTGAATATGAAAAACGCGTCTCTTATAAATTATTTGTATTTGTGTTGTCATGATTATAGTAATTTAATTTCTACTCAGAAATTAAGCATTACTAACTGTCGTCTTTTAGCTCGAAAAAGTTTTACAACTGTTTCGAAAATTCAAGCCAACGGGCAATTATTGTTCAGATAAAAATGATTCGTTTCGCAGTTTTTATAAATTTTCTGCTTTTTGACAAACACCAGCAAAAACACTTGTTTCTCAGGCTCCAGCGATCTATATTTCCTTTTAATGCTAAAATACAGCATCTGTTAAAAAAAACAAGAAAAACAAGTTGATTTAAGGAAAAGTTACTAAAGTAAACTTTCGCTAAATGTGTAAATAAATAAATAAATAAATAGAAGTATAAAGAAAATAATCATATAAGAAACTGTAGTAAGATCCCCGTATTCGCTGTTTTGTGTATTAGCAATAAGCAATTGAACGAAACCCCTATAAATATAAGGATCATACGACTGTATCAATGATGATTGTCAGGAGCCAAAACGTAGTGACTACAGGAGTTCTAAGTTGGGGAATAGGAATGATCGAGGAACCCCTTTTGCTTCTATGCCATTTCGCATATCATCTTACACGATACTACCACTACCACGATTACCATCACTGCCACTATTATTACTGCTACGACCCCCACCACCAATAAAACAAAATTCAATTTCTTTTAACAAAGATCGAACCGTTCGAATGAATCGAGCAATTTTAAAGAAATCAAACGATTCCCATTGAGCCAATCGCGCTCGAAAGATGTGAATTCCAAACGTTCTTTCAAACCGTTCGATTTATTTGAAATCTCTACAATTGAGTAAAAGTCGTTTCTGGAGTTCAAGAAAATAGACCAATAGCTGCAGGCCATTTAATTGTTAATGCAAACGTTAATGTAAACATTGTTATCTCGTCTCTTTGGACGGACTATAGAATGATAGTGTGACGGTAATTTTCCTGTCACTTGTTAGCGAAAGATTCAGACAGCACTCAAATCCTAATTCGTTGAAGTTAAAAATAATGGCGGGAACACGAATCCAATGTGAGAACTTTATAAAATACTTTGAGTCGCGACATGGTAGAAGGTTTAATGAATTTTGAGCGTAAAACGAGCAGAGTAACGATGTGCCAAAAGGTTGACTTGAAAATGTAGACTGCTTTATTCGGTTGTTTGGTAGGCGTATATACAGATTGTTATCTTATTGGAATTTTCTGGAGGTACTTTGAGAGATCCAGGCCGAAGAGCTTCATACGGTTGGGAGGAGGTCCATGCTATAGAGTTTCACACGGTTGAATATTGGATAGTTCTTATCACGAGGGCTTTCTCGGAGTTCATATCGGGAGGCATTACACCCCTCCGCCCTGCTAGATTGCTTTGGTCCTTCAAAGCGTAAGGTCCGTTGCTTGATGGGGTTTAGCAGGATTTCTGAAATTGGTAAATTCCTTCTGGGTTGTGGTGAGTTGTTGTCTGCCCGCCTTGGTGCGAAGGTAGCTCACTATATACTTTTTTTAGAAATACACTTGTCGAATAAATCAAATAATTCTACATACTTTTCTTAGTACATGTAAACCTACCAAACATTCTATGTTTTGTAGGAGGGTGTCTACGTATGGATTAATATTACTTTATAATCCTTGAAGATTGAAACAATCTTTGAAGCTTGAGGAATTTGACTTTTCAGTATGTGTAAATCCTCTAAAGATTAGTTAAGATATTCAAGTTGTGATGTATCTGTTCTATTTTCTTACATCCTGAATTTGTCCCCCATCTTCATTATGTTATTATCATCTATTAAAGTACAATCAATTTTGCTAGTGTCTTGTTAATTACGGAATAGAAACTATTGTTGCAGATTGTAGATTATCCTGCTTAAATCAACTCGCTGACTATTTAAAATTTCTTCGAGAACTGACGTTGCCTTGGATCATGATGTTTGCATTATTTAAAGATTATTATTAACTCTCGTGTATGTATCTGAGATAGATTACGGTCATATTTCTCTACTGCAAATGGATATTAAGTTAAAGAAAACGGAGAAAATAAAACTTATGTCGATAAAAAGCTTCGAGGCAGCAGATCTTAGAAACATTGTTGTAGAAAATATAAGAAAATCAGGATATACATAACCGATTCCGATACAAAAAACCTGTGTTACTAATTATAACGAGTAATCGTGATTTAATGGCTTGTGCATAAACAGGTTCAAGAAAAACTGCTGCAATTATAGGGTAAAAAGCCGTAAAGTATTACTTGCAAGTGATTTTAGGAAGGAAATTTAAATGGTCTACTGCTATTCCTGAAATGATATAGTTTTAAACTATTAGATTGGAATCTACTAGATTTTAAATATTCCACCGTCCTGAAATTTTGTAACGTAATTGGAGGAACTACTCTCGATAATTTCTCTAGGCCTGAGCTCCTCAGAATCCAACTTGTAACTTTTATAATCATTATGTATTAGTACTTTATCTCCAATATTCAAAAAAGATTTTATTTTAATTTTCTTATCCTCTGTCTATTTGTATTTTTTCTTATCCCTTTCGGTGGTTTCCTTAGCTAAATATTTTATTTTTTTAAATATTCCTTGTGCCCATTTTGCCATAGCCTAAACAGTCCACTTTTAGTTAATGAAGGAATCCTGGAGATAGCAGAGGGCATGTTTGCCTTATGTTCGAAGATAAATTCAAAAGCGATGAAACTTCATAAACAGCTATATTATATTACACGCAAATTAAATACAAGTTTTCATCCCAATCATTATCCTTTTCGAGAGTGCAGGTTCATTATAAACCTTGGACTCGTGTTATGGATTCTTCCAAGCGCCGCATTGCTTTGCAGATGGAAACTGGTAGTTTTAATCTGTTTAATTTTGAAAACTCTCGCAAATGAGTTCACGACTTGCAAACAAAATTCGTTCCTTGGTCTGCGAGGATGCATTCGGGTGAGCAGAAGACGTAAAAACAATGTTCGAGGAGTTTGTTGATAATCAAAGGTGCCTGCTGATTTGCTAAAGGAATGAGTGTCAAATATTTAGTTAGTACGCCTTGGATTGAAAGTATAAAATGATTTCCTTTTCGTGGTTTGGTAAAGGGTCCAATGATGTCTAAGGTGATTTTGTCGTTTGACTCTACCAATGTGTCAGGGATTATAGCTTCTTTTTGAGGTCTAATAGCGATTGGTGAGAGTTGCGACCATCACCAATTCAAACTAAGAACTTTATAAAATACTTGGAGTCGCAACCTAATAGAAGTTTTAATGAAATTTTGACTGTAAAACGGGTAGAGTAACAACGTGTTGTTAGGTTGACTTCAAAATGCAAACTGCTTTTTTCGGTTGTTTGGTAGGTTCATATACAGACTATTATATATCTTATTAAAATGTTCTGGTGGTGCTTTTAGAAGTCCAAGCCTAAGAGTTTCACATGGTTTAATTCTGGTTAGTTCTTATCAGGAGGGCTTTCTAAGAGCTCATGTGGAGAGGCATCACAATGGCAACGATCAAATACTATCGCAATCTTGGGTTGTTTCAGTTGTGTCCCAAGCTTGACAATCTAAGAGACCATACTGTATGTGCTTTTGTGTAATTTTGGCATATCAGAAATATAGTATCAATATTTTAGTAAGCATTTTCAAGTTACTTAATACTCTATTTACTCAAGATGTTCTAGAACGTATTCTTGCACAAGTCGGGGACTGACTGCATTTTAAGAGATTTCCATTTAAACTTATACGATAATGGTGAAACACGCAACAAGAGTTGCATATTCTACACCTTAAAATTAAGGAGGAATTCCTGATAATTCGTTTCGGAGATACAACTAATTCAAGTTTCTGCATGATTACACAGTGGGTAGATGTTCGAAGTAGACACCACGATTTGCGAACGTGCACTAAAGAGACACGTATACACGGGTTACATGCGACGTGTATTAGGGAATTAAACATCCGTGTTCCTAATATACAGGTAATTATGCATTTTATTCTCCGCGTATACAGGTATGTATGTACTTACGCGTGTATTTCTATTTGAATTCGCTCATATACATACATATGTACGTACACGTGTTTACAGTATTTGCCAACAGTTCACAGAAGATACGAATTATTTACCTTTTCTATATCTAAAAAGACAATTCATTTGCAATTATTTATTTACATTTATTTAATTGATTTCATAAAATATAAAATTTATTTTGAAATTTCTTCTCTTTGTTACTTGGAACCCCAAAATTTGGACAGCAGTGTTTTTTAAAGGGTAAAGGGGAGTGTGATACCATTAGTAAGTAGAATTATAGTGTTACTAATTTTTCTCGATATTTTTCATTCCTCGAGAAATGAGAAATTGGTTTACAATTAAAACATATAGTGCAGAATTTCTATTTTTGGAATAAAATTGATAATATTTATTGAAAATTATTAATAAAACTTGTCCAAATGGAAAAAACATTATATGGAAAGAAGACATTAAAAATCATTTATAAATTGAGTTATTTAATAAACAACTTTACAAAATAAAATATCACTTTTCAATTTTAAAACAGTTTTCTAAAAAAAAAAAAAAAACAATGCATCCAATGGAGTGTGAGTCAATCTACTTCTTTTTATTTGTAACGAAATTGGTAGTTATAGAAAAATTTCTTTCACTTTGTGTAAATGTTGGCTTAATTTTATGTAGAACATCCTGAAATTTTTGTAAATTGGTTGTCCTCTTTCTACCGCATTGAAAAATATAAAATGCCTTTTTCAAAGTCCACAGTTTATTTTCTCTCGAGTTAACACTCATTTCTTGCAGGCACTCTACAATTGCTAACTCTATTTATTTGATGGTAGTTCTTTAGTTTAATGATTTGAAAGTTCTCCATCATTTTCAGGAGGATCATCATTCCTATTATATTTATCGAAAAGTTTATATAAAATTTGAAAGTGAAAATTCTCTTTCCGAAATGAATGAAATTTATAGGAACTAAGAAATAATGTAATTTCTCGAGAAATGAAAAACAAGAAACGATCAAATTTCTTAAGAAATTTTTGAGAATTTTTTCTCGAAAAGGAACACTAATAGAATGTGAACAGTGTCGAGTAATTTTTACTTACAAAAAGGGTTTACGACCTTGAGCAGTGGAATTACGAATTTTATTACAGCATTCATAAATATATATTATTGGAGAGACAGACACTTAATATTTTTCGAGATATTTACAATTAATGTTTCGGTCTTCTTTGAAAACCAACTGAATTGACGATACTGAATAAATGTTGCCGTGGTTCAAAAATTACATACCAGATTGTGACGTAAACTGGAGCGTTTATATGTAATTAAAAGTGTTTCCATCTTTTTTACTTCTCTATAATCAACAGCAGTCATTTGAAAATTGAGTAAGACAAAATAATTCGCAGCATTAGCATAGTATTCAAATGAAAGCTTCGAAATAGAATGATTTTTCTCTTGCTTATATATTACCTGTGAGTCGGTGATATTCTTTTACAGGAAAATGAATGTAACGTAATGTTTTTAATAATCGTCGATGTCTTGAAATTTAATTGTAGGGGAAACAATTGATTTGCACTCGTTAAAAATAATTCAAATCCGTTCAAACTCATTTCTATCTAGATAAACTCTGCATAATTACAATTTATACAAAAATAAGTTATGAGCAGATTAAATACATCACTTTTTTTTTTTTTCTTAAATTATAAATTCTCCGAGGGGCTTCAGCTGGCAGCACCTTCTCGGAGAATTTATAATCTCAGAACGCAAAAGATATTCTTTTAATCTTCTCGTGATTTATTTATATGTAAATTGTAATTATGCCGAGTTTATCTAGATAGAAATGAATTCAAACGGATTTATATTACATTTAACGAACACAAATTAATTCTTTCAGCTATAAATGAATTCCAAGACCTTAACGATTATTAAAGACATTGAATTAAACTGATCTTTTCGTTAGAAGAATTTCATCGACTCATCGGTAATATGCGAATAGTGAAGTTACGTTTCGACACTTTGCTCGAATATGCTGCTGTGAATTATTCTAGCTCAGTAAATCTCGAAATGATTGTCGTCGATTTTCGTCATCGTCTTCGGCTAATAGCGAGCAACGCCTGTGCAATGGGACGAATTCTTCTGTCACTTGTTAGTGAAAGATTCGAAACGGACTCAAATCCTGAGTTAAAGTTAAAGCTAGTGACGGGTTAAACTAAGAACTTTTACTTTATAAACTACTTTGAGTCGCAACGTAGCAGAAGGTTTGATGAATTTTAATCGTAAAACGAGCCGAGTATGTGCCAAAAGATTGACTTCAAAATACAGACTGTTTTATTCGATCGTTTGGCAGGCTCGTATACAAGCTGCTATCTTATTGGAATGTTCTAGAGGTGGTTTGAGAGGTCTAGGCCGAAGAGCTTTACACGGTTGAGAAGTCCAGGCCGAAAAGTTTGACACAGTTGAATTCTGGATAGTTCTTATCGGGATGGCCAGTGAGTGCTCCAGTTTACGTCACAATTTAGTATGTAACTGATTGAACCAAGCGACAACACGCATTAAGTACCGTCAATTCAACTGTTCGTTAAAAAGGATCGAAACTTCTCGAAAAGTATTGAGTATCTAACCTTATAATAATAAATATTTGTAAATGAGATAACAAGATCCGTGATGCTTGATATCTTAATTAAATTAATAATGCCAAGGTCGTGAACTCTCCTTCTTAGTCGTGAGTAATCCTGAGATCGATTCAATGAAATACAATACTTATACGTATCAATTCACAAACATTTTGTTCAAGTAGAAAACAGTTATCAAAATAATTCCTTATAGATATTAGTATGTACTAATCGAAATTTCTTACAGTCTTATCGATACATTTCTAACATGAAGTATCATTGAGACTTCAACAGAAAGACAATGATAAAGTTAGTGTAAAATCGAAACGATTGATAATCCAGCTTAGTTTATACGTCGAGTAAACTATCACGAAGGCAATATTCTTGTTCTTTTTTTTTTTTTTTTCTTTTTTTTAAGTCACTTAAAACAGAAATATTCAATATTTTCAACTAATGAATTCACTCTTTAAATAGATTTGTGTATTCAAATTTCAAATCGATCGACCAAGTAACTAATGAAATATCATGCACTCCATATAAAAAAATATCGTTCAGAGAAAAACGCTTTTAAAGTTTTAGAAAGAAGAAAGAACCTACTAATGGATTTTGTTGGAGCATATAGCTAACAAACGATTTTAAAAAATGCATTTTTTTCTCTGCATCTTTCTTGGTAATATAGTCAGATGTTGAGTATAATCGTATGCTCCTTTACCAGTCGTTATAATTATGGCCATAGTTATTTGCAAAATTGGTTCAGAACCTTCATTGAACATGCAAGTAACCGATTTTATAGAATATTTAAATAAATCGGTCGAACGCGTTCGTTTGTAATTACATAGGTACTTACTAAATATATATAAAAATACTGTAGAATCAAAGTCGCAAAAATCGTGCAAAAATCAATTAACATTTTACAGTTGATGATTCACTCGAAAGATGTACGAAAGGATTCTTTTGAAATAACAAAGAGAGTTTAAACACGATGAATTGACAATTTGCTACGAAATATACAAATTCTAACTCTAGAACATATAAAATGGCAACCTTTTTCGCATAGAATGGCACTTTCACTTAAAATATGTGAACTTTTATCAAAGTCGAATGACTGAACAACCAAGAAGTGGCAGAATGTCCTAAACAACAATGTGCATTGTTCTGCAAATGATATAATTTATATATTAAACGCTATAACAATGTAAAGAACGTCACTTGATAAATACAGAACGGTTTATTATTAGAATCATTAAGAAAAATTTTCCAAGTTTTCCAAAAAATCTCCTTGAAGAAAATTCACCACCCTCGTATTGACATTAATATCTTTCAATCTTTAACATAAACATATTGAAAAACCGTTTATACAAACGTATCAATTTGACGAATAGTTTGAGAATATGCTGACTGTATTTCAAACAATTTATTTGTTTATCGAAATTCTATTCCATTTGTTTCTCAATCGAAATGTTTAACGTTATTCCTCAACGAATGAAATGATTCAGCTGTTCTAAAATAATTACTTTCCAATTATGAAACGAGATTGTATATTTATATATCTTCTAGTTCAAAGATGTGAACCCATTTAAAAAAGTTAAGTCCTTTTTGCACTATGCACATAATTAGATGAACGATAATTTTTGTATCTAATCATAGATGTCATTGATAAATTTACCAGTAAACCAAGAAGATGTATGAATGAAATTATGCGAATAATTGTACAATATTTATACACTCTATTTTATTAATCTTACAGAGAAAATATATTGTCTTAAGTGGCTACTATTTCTTGATACTGTTTGTTCCGAATTCTCTGAAAAAACAAAGCCCTAGTAACAAATTCATCGTCAATATCTAAATGGAACCTCACTTTTGTTCGTCACTCAAGACATTCCGTCTTACCAATTATTAATAATTCTCACGTGTACTTACACTTCGTCATAAATTTTTGGCATACATATGCAACAGCACATACTCTTCTCATTTCATTTACCATCTCTCTTACCTATTTGCATGCAAGCAAAGATGCACATATAAGACAAACAGGTAACAATGTGGTAACAATTGTACAAAAGAATCAAGATACAGCTAAAGTATTAATGGTTCCTTAACTAATCTCAAATGGGACGTCCATATGCATTTTTCAAAGGAAAGATAGCTACGCTTTATTAATGATTATGAATATATTCAAAGCTTCGTATAAGTACTGTTCAAATGAGAAAATGGAAAATGCCCTAAATCAAAGGAGAAATCGCTTAGAATTTAATTACTTGTTTTGAACGAGTTTAAGAAGAAGTAAAAAGATGAAGATTTCAGAACTTAAAAATAACGAAACAAATGTATACACATAGATCTTCAAACGAATAAATAAACGCGTTAATTTCTCTGGCGAACGCGTTTCGTTTCTACCGTTAGAATTTTGAGAAATTTTCTAATAACTTTACAACTTCCTGAAAAGTTAGTTCGAAGTACCTTAAGTGTAACTTACTTCGAAGGTAAACAGTTCACCGGATAAAGTTGTTATGGTCCGTACACGATGTAATCCATACTTGACCCACTGACCACCAATGACCCCATTCTGGACCGTTCGATGAATTTTATCGTATTTAGAAGTTCGTAACGCAAAATTTCCTTTTTTTTCCCCGAAATAACACGCGGAAGCAATATTTCGTTCGATGCGTATATCGATTAAAGGGAAAGAGACATTTTTCTATACAACTATGGAGACTGTGCAGTTAATTCGGCCGGTGAAACGAGCTTGGTCGATTAGCAAAATTTGCGCTGTAAGTGCAGACTGGTGTAACATGATGCGTATAGTATCCGAGTTTCGCATACATAGCTACTAGTATCGCACGGATGCGGAAAATGTAAAACGGCACATGTGAAAGTTTCTGGTCGGCCCACCCTTTTCACTCAACTACTCGCATCCGTTGGCCAACGAAGAGATTATTTGGTTTTAGGTCAGCAAACACGCGGCTAGAACCAGGTCGGGTGTTTCGGGAAGTTCAGAATTCGTCCGGGCCAACCTCGTTGCACACGCAGAGAAACAAATGTTACGTGTCGCTTTTCTTTTTTCACTTCTTCGTCGTTAAAATACACACACAAAAAGTATAAAACTGAGCAAACGGCTGAACATCTAAACGAACGAAAGACACTGTTCTCCAAATTGGGGTGGCCATACGTTCGAGACGGTGGACGAGAAATCATTTTTCATGTTCAAATATCTGAACAAGTTCAGCGTCTATTTATATCGGTATATGTTTATCATTGGAATTTAATAACGATAGGAGTACATTCTTCTCGTATCATTTTAATCTTTTCATAGAGGAATTTCTCGGCTTGTACAAGGTACACTATTATTTTAACTGATATCTGTCCATGGCGTACATATCAATCTAACGACGATGTTGCCACGTTACATAATTGGGAAATGTAAATATGAATACGTGCATTCGCATTTATAGTAATTATTTCCGTAAAACAGTATGCAAAATAATTTAAAAACTATACGCCCACATGCGAATGTTCTTAATGAGGTTATATGTACATATGTATTATATGTACCATTTCTTTTATTTAATAAATGCCTTCCTAAATTTTAGTTCAAGAATATTGTACAAATTGTACAAATATGTGTAATACTTGGATTTTCGTGATCTTTTGTTCTGTATCACATTATTTGCAATACATAGTGTAGTAAATATTTATTTCTTAGTGCGTGTGTTTTGCAAGTATTTGATTTAACCAAAGTGTTTCTTTAAACAATGTTCTGTGCGCACCTAAAGAATAATTCGATAGATGAAAATCAATCGATGCAATTTAATTTTTAATCGATTGAAAGAAATGTAAGAAAAACTCTTTGTCGATCTCTCTCATTTCGGAGGATCGGCTTCCAAAAGAATTAATAAACCACTGGTGTAAGGAAACTAAAAAAAAAAATGCATCGCATTTATGCTGTCTATACACTAACGCTAAACGCTTTTGTTCTTTTTCATCAAGTGTCAATGAACACTACAAAGACAACTGTTGTAATCCTGTACACAGCCTGTGATAAACGTTGACACTTTAACACGAATTTCATCAAGTTTATCGTAATAAAAACTATCTGCAATGACAGCTTATAATCAAGTTACAATGGTTCGATTCATTGAGAAATGTAATAAAGTGTTTGTTTAATTAAGACTGACAGTGCAGCTTTTGATAAATTATACTATGAAAATGCAAATCTTGATCGATTGAATATCAGAATACAAGTTAATTATTGTATTAAAAATACAATTTCAATAAATATAAAACACTGCACTCTCCGAAGTTATTAAACTGATTTAACGAAAGCTGAGCATCTTTTTCTAAATACGAAAATCCATTTAGAAATTATTTTAAGTTGGTTTCTACAAGGAGCCAAAATTTGATTCCAAATTTTCTCGACCTATTTGGCATATATCAAAGAAATATGTAACACAATTTTGTAGAATACAATTGTTCATCGAAGAAAACATTTATATTACAATAATTATAGCACGACTTTGAATTTTACCTGAAAGTATACCAAATTTCACTTGCGAAAGAAAGGGTAATATTAAATAATAGATCAATTATTAAAATCATTAGGAACCAGATATTCTCTTACAGTGTTTTCGAAAGTTTTCGATAAGAGTCCCTATAGGTACTTATAAGGTATATATATAAAATATATATATAAACTGAACGTGGATCTAAAAGACTTGCAGGTGAAGTAAGATTGCTATCCTACGTGATGATAAACAAACATTTTTACCTTATAAAACACGAATAGTTTTATGCGTTCACTTTGTGAATTCACTGTTGTGTCGTAGCTACATTAAAAACGATGGAAATTCGAAATGGATTCGAAGCGACTAAAGGATATGTATATTTGAGCCGGAGAGTACGTGTTCAACGCGACGCAGAATTTACGTTTGAAATAATGGGGAAAAAATCACAAGGGATACTGGCACAGTTCTATTAAATAATAAATGGTCTGGGTCAATGGGGCTGGCAGAAAACAGCTCTGCAGAGAATTCTGTAGGATTAAATTCGGATTGCAATATGTGAAACTACATGATTTATGTGACAGAAAAGTCACCTGCCCGACGAGAATATACAATCCTCTCTAAAGTACAGACACTCGGCAAAACAATTACCTAAATATTTACGAGTCTCGAAATACAAATAAACGAGTAAAACAGAATAAAATGAACTAGAAATATCGTTATAACCTTGTATAGTAATCAACACGCTCCTATTCCTGTCGAGATTATACGACTATTTAATTCGTAACTGATTTTAAACTTGAGATGCAACAACTGCCTAACGTGAAAAGCTTCACTAAAATTTAATCCTACTGAAGTTCAGCGTCTGCCAATCACTGATGCCAAAATGACAATTACCTTACATCGATGTTTGAAATTAATCTCTGGGATTGAATTGCAGACGAGAACAATGCGAGATTCACCTTAAATTCAATTAGAATACTTTGGAACACAACTGTGAATCGTTCACACTTCGGCGATAAATTGAAAATATTTTAACGCGCTTTTACAGATCGATAATTTCGACACAGTACGCGATATTCCAAAAAATCTAATAACAAAAATCAGGCTATAGTCAAAATTTCAATTAACCGTAGACTAGGCTGGCCAAAAGTAATTTTATATTTCAATTTTCTGATCGCCATATAATAGATTGTTCAATAAGTTTTATCGAACGACAAAATTTATTGAACAACCTAGTAGCTCTCACAAATATATTTGAAGCAGGAAAAATTCTTTGCACGTGTTTACTAATTTTTTTATACCTCCTTTTAAAAGAAAATTGACTATTGACATTGCACCAATGCATATTTATTTCCATTACCGATATATTCTTCCTATTACGAAAATATGATCGTATCATGGGACAGTAAACGAAACAAACTTTTTATTTATATGCAATAGCTTTAGGCTCGATAGAAAGGAGTAGAACATAATTGAGAGAAAACGATGTAAGAATTTATTAGATATAGAGTAAAATTGTATAAAGCAAGCTGGAGATGTAATAGTCCAAAAAGCGTCATATCTTAATTAGCTATAAACCAATGTTTCTTGATTGAGGTCTGTCAAAGAACACCAGACTACTCCAGTAATTTTAAAGCTACTTTTTGTTTAACCACACTATCGAATAAAATATGTACATTTTTCAGAATCAAACACTTACGAAGTAACTAAAATTACTAATAATCTTTAGAAATATTTTTATTTCATTCGAAATAAATAAAATGATAACTTAAATTAAACAAAATTTCTGCTAATAAAACAACTCTTCTAATTGTGATTTGAAAGCACGAGTCTGGCTGAAACAATGATCCGCATGTAGCTATGATTCGAAAATCACTGACATGCGTTGAAAAAAAAACAACCACTTCGTTGCTTTTTCTTTGTTGTCAATTGAAAACAATTATTTTATTGAATATCCATTACCTAGGTTGAAATGCTTCGTCAATGTATGCAACAAGGTTGCCGAGACAACGAATTCAACAGATATCCATAATTTTTATAGAATTAAACATCTCTATGATACACGATTTCAGACTGCACTTTGCATTGTCAATTCGAGCGCTTCGTATGCAGCAGTGATCTGTTGCAAACCACTAGAGTGCAAAAATGATCATAACTTGGTAACACAATCAAATATAGCAAATGGTTATAAAACTTTTATTCATATGTTGTGAAATACCCCATACAGAAGATATCTTTATAAATGGTACACTACTATTTTCGCTGATCTATAGTTATTCAAATATTAAACAAGTGCTTTCGTTCCAAAATTAAAATTCGACAACTGGTATTAATTAAAACGCATTAATTAAAAATTATTCATTAAGTGATCTATTATAATGTTCGGGATAGATAAAATTTATTCCTTTCTTCCGTATAATTCATTTAATACTTTTAACAAGATTATTAATTTAATGAAATCGAACATCTTTTACTTTAATTCAAGGGAGCTCGGATTTAAATTCTGAATTCAATACAAAATATTGCAAAGAAGTATTTATTTTAATTTCCATAATGAAACATTCTAGAATTACTTTCTCGAAATTTTTCATTTCAATAATGTCTTTGAATTAAATTTTTATACAAAAGACTTGTATATTTTTTTTTTTAAGTAACTTTAATTTGATCTCGATTCGTTTTTGAAACGACGAGTGATCTCTTGGTGTATCATTATGTCACTTTAAATCGATATTAAAATTAATGGTGTGACTCTCGATTTAAATTCAGCATACATACAAACTTCGAACGAAACGAGTTACGAATATTGAATGTTTCGTGGAATTCCAAATCAATCGTTCCAAAATCCTAATAAGAAAGAAGTATGATTTATAGTAGTTTGCGATATTAAAATTTCAGCAGCGCAGTATATACCGCTTCAGGAGAGTGAAATTGCATTCCCACGGCGTAACTTTACGATTTCTTCCAATTTTATTGGCCAACGCTTTAAAACGTAGTCAGAGGATATAAAGGTCACTTTCCGTCACGAATTCGCTTCCAACATTAAACCTTCGAATCTTTTTTTATTTTTCTGTAATACCAGCTTATAAAACTTTACGTTCAAAGCATTTAATATTACGCATTAATAATATTATCTATTTTGTTAAAAGAAAGATTACTTTACACAGCAAACGGTGATTTTATCAAATGAATAGAAATGGAAATACTTCACGCAGAAATTGTCACTTGATACTACAATTTGAAGTGTTCATAACAAGAATAGAGTCACTCTCGAACCGACGAATAGATAAAACTTCCCAATATTAATCTTTCGATATAATTCTTACTATCTTTATGAATTGCAAATGATTAATTAGCCTACAGCCAGTAATTTTGATCGTGATTCAAAGTAAAAGGACCCACGCAGTAATTTTAGCAATGAAATAGGATCGCGTTCAGGAAATGGAAGCGTACAAGGGAAAAGGAGGTAGCCTCTGGTGCTACTGGAAATGTATTTATTGACGTACATCGGAACATCGGAGATGCAATCGCATCATTTCATTTCATTAACATATACAAACTTCCATACACATTAGAAAGTTGTTCTACTTTACACTCTTCTACTTATGCTAATATCTCAAGAAACTGTTCTGAATTCGCAGCCAATTAGCTCGGTACTACCGGCGACGAATAATTATTGTTCGTCGCGAGTAATACCGATTACCAGGTCTCACCACGTGGAGGTTGCTGCGAGCGGAGACCCGGAGAGAGATAGATGGAATCAAAGTTCCATCGATCTCCCTCGATACGCAGTACAAACTAAATTACTAAACCGCGGAGATGGAAGGAATCGATGTTCCTTCGATCTCCTCGTTTGATTCTGCCGAGCAATTACATTATGGAAAAATGAGGCAAAATTGGGGAATACGCGACGCGAACCGTGGAGTTGTTCCTACTAGGTCGGTCCCGTTTCCCCTCAGTGGGCCCGATTAAAGAGGAAATGCACGACGCCGTCCACTCCTTGGAGTGCCCCGTTTCTCCCAACTCCGCGTCAGGAACCACGCAAAGCGTGGACCTGACTCACGAAGGATGACGAAGAGAGGGTCTTATGGCACAGGGCTTCCACAGGGACCAGTGCGAACACCTGCCCCTGTGTTCGCAGCATGTTCTCTCTCAAAGCGGACGCACCAGAAGAGACGGCAATCGACCGTTCGGTCCAACTCCACGGCCGGTCACTTGCTTATGCAATAAGCAGAGGTGGCCGGAATGAGAAACGAGCAAGCGAGCAAAAATAAGCTAAAGATTGGATAATTGCTCGGCAGATCACAAATATTCGTACATGGTGGCCTTAAAACTAACTTAGTCTATACTTAGAATTAACAGTCCCGCGGAGGATGCAATACATGAGTCCTCTTCGTTCTTCGTTCTTCGTTCTTCGTTTTCCGATATATCTAAGAGAATGTATCTAAGAGAAACCTAAGAGAAACCTAAAGTCAATGCATAATAGAAAATAGAAATGAATTTGGTTAGTGGAAAAAAATAAACATGTAAAAACAAGTAGAAATTAAAATCAGAGAACAAATGAAATGAATTACACAAAGAAACAATTAAAAAAAAAAAAGAAAGGATTGAGAGAGTGGTCGCCAGTACTGACCACCGCCTACCGGTAGTCAGTACCGGTTACCAAGAGGGGGTTCCCCCTTCCATACACCCAAAATGAAGACATCCTTCCGCCTCGGAGGCTCCCGGGAGAGTGAAATTTTCGTTAACCGGGGGCTCCTTATATACCCACCACAAGGTCACTTACCGTTACTTCGATTGTCTTTGTTCGATTTAATCGAATATTTCAACGAATTGATGGCTTTCTAGCCATTATTTATACTAGAACATTGTTAATAACTGTTTAATCTACGGTCCTACGATGATTGTTAATAAATATGATAAATAAACATCAAGATATTACGAAATCTGCGAAAGCGAACGATTTCGGTGAATGTTTGTTCATTTCCACGATTGTTACTAACATTTATGCATGTTCCCAATATTAATCGAACAATGTGCATCTTATTTATGCATTAAAAATGATCGATTCGCCTACAGCAATTAATTTTGATCGAGCTTCAAGGTATAAACGTGTTTCTTAACGTTTCAAAGCATGGAGAGTAACAATTGTTTATTAAATACATTAATTTAACATTTGTTTAATTCTTATAATTGACACAATACGCGTAGAAGTTGCATTTTTTACTTAAAAGCGTCGAAATTCAATTAATCGCTTTTCTAGATAGAAAAATCATCGTGATAAATACTTGTAAATCGATAATCGATACGTGTAGCCTTGACAATGTCAGTTGGTTCTCAACGAAAAATTCATTCGCGAACAAAGAATATTTCAACAAAATGACGTTCTAAGCCATTATTTATACTAGAAAATTGTTACTAATTGTTTAAACTACGGTTTTATGACGGTTCATAATAATTATGATAAATAAACATCAAGATATTGCGAAATTTGCGATGGCAAACGGTTCCGGTGAATGTTTGTTCATTTCCACGATTGTTACTAACATTTATGCATATTCCAGCTATTAATCGAAGAATGTGCATCCTATTTATGCATTACAAATGATTAAATAACTTATAGAAATTGATTTTGATCGAGATTCGAACTAATAACGTGTTTCGTCAAGTTTTAAACATGGAAAGTAATGATTTTTTATTTGATACATTAATTTAACATTTGTTTAATTCTCATAATTTACACAATACGCGTAGAAGTTGCATTTTTTACTTAAAAACGCCGTAATTCAACTAACCGCTTTTCTAGATTGAAAAATCATCGTGATGAATACTTATAAATCGATAATCGATACGTGTAGCCTTGACAATGTCAGTTGGTTCTCAACGAAAAATTCATTCGCGAACAAAGAATATTTTAACGAAATGATATTTTAAACCATTATTTATACTAGGACATTATCAATAATTGTTTAAAGTATGGTCTTATGGTAATTGTTATTTATCATGATAGATAAACATCAAATTATTCCGAAATCTGTAGAGGCGAATGGTTTCAGTGATTGTTTGCTCCGCTGCGCGATTGTTATTAACATTTACGCATGTTCCGAACATTTATGTTACAATATGCATCTTATTTATGCATTAAAAATTATTGATACGCCTATAGCAATTAATTTTGATCCAGCTTTCAAGTAAAGAGGTGTTTCTTAAAATTTTAAAACATGGAAAATAATAATTGTTCATTAGATATATCAATTTAACGTTTGATTAATACTCGAAGAATCGAAATGAATACCTCCTCGGCGACAATGTTCTCCGGATACCAAAGTCTCAAATTCGGACATAAATTTTAGAAAATGTTCGATTTTGGGATTTCTGGTATCAGGAGCACATGATACTCGAGGAGGTATTCTTATTTCGTGGATTCTTAGGAATGACGTCAAATTTCAAGAATATCCGCGAATTGAGATTTCGCGGGATTTTCGAATGAATTTCTGAATTTTTGCTGAAAGTTTTCGACGATTTCGAGAGTTTGGTACCAGGAACACATGATATGCGAGAAAGTGGCACGATTTCGCGGATTCTTAGGAATGACGTCAAATTCCAAGAATTTCCGCGAATTGAGAGTTTGCGGGATATTCGAATGAATTTCTAAACTTTTGCTAAAATTTTTCAACGACTTCGAGACTTTGGTATCAGGAGCACATGATACTCGAGGAGGTATTCTTATTTCGTGGATTCTTAGGAATGACGTCAAATTCCAAGAATTTCCACGAATTGAGATTTCGCCGGATTTTCGAATGAATTTCTGAATTTTTGCTGAAAGTTTTCGACGATTTCGAGGGTTTGGTACCAGGAACACATGATATGCGAGGAAGTGGCAGGATTTCGCGGATTCTTAGAAATGACGTCAAACTCCAAGAATTTCCGCGAATTGAGAGTTTGTGGGATTTCTTAATGAATTTCTGAGCTTCCGCTAGATTTTTCACTGATTTTGGACTTTTGTATCAGGAGAACATGATTGTCGAGAACGTAATAGTTTTAAGCAGTTTTAGTAGTGTGATAGGATAGGGTTAAAGAAAATGGAAACAAATAATGAGCAAGAATAAAGTTTCTGTTGTTAGTCAAATTGAATTTATTGAAATACATCAATACATCGGAGACACAATAGCATTCTTTCGTTTCATTAACATTTTCGTTACTGTCATCAACAATAAAACTCAAAAACTACGATTCATTCTTCGCAAACCGGATTCCGCAACATTCAAGTGGTGGAGTAACTATCCTAATAAAAAATACTCTACATAGCGAACTAATATTAATCGCATCCAATATAGAAATAGTAGCCACAAAGCTAATCTTAAACACAAATTTTCACATTTACAATATGTACATACAAAACAGCTATCGATTAAATGAAACTAAAATTAAAAAAACTTTTCTGAGAAGTTATAAAAGCTGTTTGTAATAACAGGCGATTTCAATAGTCATAATACTCTGGGGGTACCAGAAAAAGTTGATACTAGAGAAAAAACCCTAGAGAAAATCATACTAACTAAGTCGTGAAATATTTTTACTCAATGAACTTCAACCAACTCATTTTAGCATAACCTAGCATACAAGTACAAATGCATCACATTGCAGAAACTTAACCATAGTAACGATTTTCGTAACTGAACTTGCTAAATCGACTAACAGAGACATTTCCTGAAAATTCGAACGACTCCAATTACGAGAAGACCTATTCATAACCAAAACTAATCCAACCAATACCTTTTTTAAACAATTCACCTCAAAAACCTGTCGTCAACTAGTATCAGATATTATCGAAAACCATAAGAACATTATACATGTTTACACTGATGACTCAAAATTCCTGTTAAGTTATGTATCGCTCTGATGATAGTACTTCGACTTAAAGAAGTGTAATTAAGTTGAGCAAGTGGTTGGATCACGACCAAGTGTTTAACGTAAACTTCGATTTATTTACACGGTAAAAGAAGGAGAATTTTTTACGGTTCGGTGGTTTTGTTGCGATTAACTCGTCTCGTGTCGATCTCGTTATTGAAAATTCGGTTGTCTTCCGTGGTTCTTGTCCGTGATTAGTCGATTCTGTCGGTGTCGAGGTATCAAGAGCAGATATGTTTAATACAACTTGCTAATTGGAAATTATGCGAGTTTTCGGCAGTGGTGGTATGCAATGTTTAAGCAATAAACGCGTAAACATCGTTTATGACGCGGGTTGCTTCGATCGGCAGGCTGCTGTTCGCTAAATTATTGAAATCGAAGGTTTTCCCTTCATGAGGGGCAATGGTAATTTGTCCCTCGATATTTGTGACGCGACAATCTCCATCAGTCACCAGGTACTCGGTTATCCCATCGTATTTCACTATCAAAACTAACCTCTCAGACAAAATACAATAATAGTCTCGAGTGAATTAATCACCATTAACCAATCTCTCCAAACAGCACGTACAGAATTTTAGAAATAATTATTTGTAAAAACAATAATAGTCTCAGCTAATTTAATGGCCATTAACCAATATTTCCAAACAGCACGTACAGAATTTCACAAATAATTATTTGTAAAAACAATAATAGCCTCAGCTAAATTAATGGCCATTAACCAATCTCTCCAAACAGCACGTACAGAATTTTACAAATAATTATTTGTGAAAACAATAATAGTCTCAGCTGTATTAATGGCCATTAACCAATATTTCCAAACAGCACGTACAGAATTTTACAAATAATTATTTGTAAAAACAATAATAATCTCAGCTGAATTAATGGCCATTAACCAATCTCTCCAAACAGCACGTACAGAATTTCATAAATAATTATTTGTAGAAACAATAATAGTCTCAGCTAAATTAATGGCCATTAACCAATATTTCCAAACAGCACGTACAGAATTTCACAAATAATTATTTGTAAAAACAATAATAGTCTCAGCTAAATTAATGGCCATTAACCAATCTTTCCAAACCACAGATACAGAATTTTACAAACAGTTATTTATATGCACGGATTAAAATAGTGTTACAACAGGCAACCACAAATACGTCTGATTACGTTGCACGAGCAATTCAGTTTCCAATTTTAATAAGTTTAATAAGTTTAATAATAATTTTGTTTAATAAGTTTCGTCGTTCGATAAAATTCTATTAAAGATTTCTATTAAAAGATTTATTTATATTGCGGTTCTCGTCGTTAAGAACGCTCATTGAAATTACTGTTTCAAATAAATCTCTTAACGGATGTGTCATCGTATATTGTGGAAAGTATGTGGTTTCAGTGTGGTGTGTGTTCAAAATATCATTCTAGAATCGCAAGGGCACAATTTGATATTCAATTCCTTGAACATTGGATTAAACGAAGAGAAACAGTGGTTTTCTCACTTCACTGAATTTTTTCTTAACAAGCCTACAACATTTGAGGATATGAGGCAAACAATCATTCTAGTATGTGCTTCAATTACATCACAAGAGTTGTGAAATATACAGAAATCATTTACAACGAGACTTAATTATTAATTAACGCAAATGGTCATCATTTTGAGCACAACACGTAACTCAGAATTATACAAATAACATAAAAATTCCTCAAGTGTGAACGATCAGAAAAGTATGGTTTGTAAGGTTGTTGGATTTATTATTTTATGATCTAGAAGAGTATTGAAAAAAATATAGAACGTCTTTTAAAAAAGTATCGTTGACCTTAAATTTTCGTGAAAGAATTGACAAAAAATAACCTTAGAAAAGAAATAATACCACCGTTGCACGTATCTCTTGAAACAGTCCAACTTTATCTTGAAGAGTTCTTTAATAGAAAATCTTGTTCTTTAATAAATAATGGAGGTACATATTTAAATGGTCCACCGTTTATATGTACATATAAATATAGGTCGTTGAGTTTATTTCATATGATGAAAATTTATTTCATATATATATATATATATATATATATATACATATTGTATGTGTCTATTATTTAAACGTACATATTAAATAAAGTTTTCTTCTATACGGTTTTTGTTGTCACAAAGGAATAGTGTCTGTGTGTCTGTGTATCTTTTTTGTCATATATAATACAAGTTCAGTATAAATCTGTTACAGTATAAGGGAAAAGAATGATCAATTCTGGAAAGAATTGTAAACTACGTACATAGATATCGGGGTGGACTTCGTAAGATCTACGACTAAGAAACGATTAATTGACACTGTCCACATTCCTTTTACTCGTGGCACTACATTCTTCTCAATCCGGGACTGATCTTTCTTTCTCTCTGCAACTCATTCATACAAACCGGTTGCGATGCGGTATTCGACTTACACGGAAAACTTTAAAACGAAGTAACCGCGTAAACGGAGTACTCACTGTACTTGAAATGTTATTATTGGTTAGAATCAAGGATATTTTCTTTCTGTCGCCGTATGTTTAATAAAATCTTGTTCGTTTTAGCGAACCCCACTAGCTGATTAAGAACAATTCATTTTCCATTTCAATATGTTCATAGATTCACAGAAAGTCAATATTAAGATTGGTAGTAGTCTTATCGAGCAAACTTTTATTTGAGCTTGTCAATTACATAATTTGAGCCGTCTTCGGAAATGTGATATATTTGTATAGAGGCTGTGTAATATTGTATATTATATAATTCCGAAGACGACACAAATTAATTTGCCGAAAAGCGTTAAATAAGGACTCATTTGTCAAAATTAATAATCGTAATATTGATTTCGTCGCGACAAGCAACAAACCCGATGATACTCCAACAAAATAAATCATACGCTTCATTCTATTGGACAGAATTGTACGATAGCTTTTTTCTTAGATGAATATTATTCAAAAATTCACAATTATGGCATACCTGAGATGCATAAATCTGTTCACAGGCTAAAAACGGCGGAGTGGCGATGATTCCGTTTTATACGTACTTCATAACGTGCAACGACACCGCCACCATAAAAGACGTTATTGGTACGTAAAACTCTACCATTCATATATTATCTCTGCTTGCTACAGGTAGATATACATATACAAAGCAGTGTTTCGCTATATCAAAGACCCTTAATTTTAATTCCTAGTACTTCAAAGTGACAAGTATCAAAATTATACTAGGTAAACTTTATTTCGTTATATACAACCCCTTTCGAAATCATTAACCTGTGCCCCTTGAATTCTTTTATGAAAAAAATAATGTTCCAAAATACTAGTTAGGTCGATTATTCGGATGTTTACAAAGTTTACGATTCCTCGATAGAATGTGCATGAACAGTAACAATTGAAACTTGAATCGAACGTGTAAATTTATTCATAAAATTGCATCGATGACTGCGTTTCTACAAATCTCTGTAAATAAAATTTGATGAAAATTATTGGAAACAAACAGTCGTTACTTTTCAATTGGAACGATGTTTTCCAAATCTGTTTGCTAGAAAAAAATTGGTCTCTTGTCGTTGGTCAAATGTATCTTCTTCGCTTTTGCTTGACGTATCTTTCTCCGCTGCAATAATTGCACAAGTACGTAAACAAAGCAATGTAAACTTTCGCGGAGTACCTATACTTGCATTGAAACGAAATCGTTCGTTTATTTGTTGTCCCTCGTTCGTGTCAATTAACGTCAAAGTGATCGAGTTAAAAAAGAAGCTAATTAACGATCAAACAGATATGCATTCCGTTAAAAGTAAGGGAACGTTTATGACGATGCAGCTTGAAAGTAATAAAATCAACGTTTAAAACATTTCGATCCGAACGAGTTCATTAAGAGACCATGGTGTTTCAGCACACATCAATCACATCCGAAAGGTGGCGGGGATCGATCACGTTGGAATAGGAGCTGGTTTCGACGGGATAAATTTGTAATTATCTTTTGAGTATCTTCGATACATTGTCCATTCAGAGAATCGTTATTATCGATACCGAACACAATAATGCGTTGATAATTGCATCTATGGCGTAATTTACAACAATCTGCAACGCGCACAATGGACAATTGAAACGAACACGTAAATCAGAAAATGATTCCCATTGACGCGAAACACTGGAACAAATTCCATTTGATCGTCGATCTTTTATTCTCTGAATGACCAAATGAATCCCAATCAACCTGTACCGTGTACAAACATTAATGTCGTTTCCAGTACTCCTACTGGTTTGGAAGATGTTTCGAGGTATCCTCAACTGTTGGCTACCCTGCTGGAAGATCCAACATGGACAGAAGAAGACATTAAAAAATTAGCTGGCCTCAATTTACTAAGGGTATTTGCTAAAGTGGAGCAGGTGGGTCATACGTTTTCAATTAATTAAAGGCAGACCTTCTTTATAATCCGATTTAATGCGATTGCAAACGGAATGGGCTTTATTTACCTTTCCCGACAAGTCTTAAAAGGACGTAGCAATATTTTACCGAGTCTTATACAATACATTCGTGTAATAAATATCGCGTGTTACGATTCCATTTTAAATTATATACCGTAGGAACGGTTCAATCGGTGCATTTATTAGCGCGCACACTCTGATCTTTGTGATTGTTATTTCGAAACAAGTTCACTTACATTTTGTACAATTATTCTTCGTTTGAAAATAACATCCACTCTCCACAGCCTCCTCGGAACAACTACTTACATTACCTGTATTAAGTCATACTCAACTGTTGGTTTATCACCGCTACATTTCATATCCTATAGAACAAGGCTTTCAGGTTGGTATCAGTTACGAATACGTATACCACTCTCCGTGAAGCATTTGACTCACAAGGGAATATCGCGAACTCTCAGACGCAGATTTTGATGAAACATTGCACAAACGGTCATTGGTCCTACCTAAGACCCATGCCGCACTTCGTTACCGTTACTTTTCAACTTTAAAGAAGAATCCACCCCTTGTGCCGTAGCCACCTACTTTATTTCTCTCTATGTAACTCTTCAATTACAAAAAGTATTAAAAAGTGTCTCGAATGGAAGTTGTACTGTTTCCGTAGGCTGGTAAATCAGTTAGAAAAAGAATGTTTTCTTCTTTGAAAGATTCGGTACAATCTATTCTGGAAAATTCATTACATTCTGAAACTTAATACATATGTAATTGATAGGTTTGCATACTACAGTCGCATGTTTCGATAAGTCTCAAATCATTTCTATACATTTCGCGGAATATTTTTATATAAGAGTATCGATTTAACGTGCAGATGTATCGACAATATCGAAACAAGTTTCTATCTAAGGTGCATGCCCGAAGCAAATACTGGTCCATTAATTTATGCTATTTGAGGGTAATACGACGCGTTAAGCGTGACTTCTATTTGTTGTTCAGTGGGTACGACTATAACGTTAGATGGTATTATTTAAACTTTGTAATAGGTTCTCGATCCAACGAGTGGGTTATTATTCATCAAATACGTATCGTTAAATATTTCTATAGATACATATTGTTTAAAATATGCAAAGTATCGGATACGTGTATCGTCGTGTTTTATTGTTAAATTGCTATTTAATCGTCTTGATGACGATACGTATTTCATAAAAGTGTGTTCGTTGGATTAACAAATTATTGTAAAGTTAAAATATTATTCCCTAATTCGTATCGAGATTCGCTCTTCAAACACAATGATACCACGTCAAATAATGTTTCGGTCGCGCGCTAAGTCTACGATACATACGTAGAATTTCACCTGCGATATCCTGTTGAAATGGTAAAAATTAATGGAGTCTTGCGTTCGTGTTAAATCTAAAATCGACGCAAAATGAACTGACCGCTCGAGATGAATGCGAAACGGTTACCTCCAGCATACTACACCGAAACAGTTTAGGTTGGATTAAAGACTCGTTACCATTGCAAAGTAACCTCAATAGCCTCGAAACTCGGTACGCGAGTGATAGATTGCATTTAAGTAGTTACAAATATCGTGTTATTTAGTTGCTTTGATCCTTATCGATCACCCTTACATCCCGAACGATACATTGCTATTATTTTCGTTGAGACTACTTTCGTTTGCGCACTGTCCTTAAACGAACATTACCAGGAAATTTCAAATCTCGTCGATCGTAGAGATTAATATATTTCCCAAACAGTTTCACAAATCGAAAATTGATAATTCTTTGACACGAGCACGATTAGAGTATGAATCACCTATTTGGTCTTCTCTCACTAAAAGCTTTTTACATTCATCACATCTTAGGTATTGACCATTGGGCAGCAAACTTTAGCAGACCTGCTCTTTGAAGTACGATGACTCGTATTTGCCTCGTTATACGGGAACACGTTTAATTGTTTACGCATCTGTCAGAAATTTCCAACTCTACACTCTATCCTTCGTCAAACCTCGCTGCACATCTTACGACAAACGCTATTGCTTGCATTGGATTTATAAGATTACCATTAATGAAACTAACCTTCTCCGCAGTCTTCCACCTGTATTTAAACGCACTGAATTATCGACTATCGAATACATCATTTATCTGAAACACCTTTTCTTAATATCTCCGTTGATTGAAAGAGTAAATATGTACAAGGAAAAACTTGCTCACTTCGGAAGAAGAAATACGTACTTGCATTTATCTTTCTCGAGTTTTTAAGGATTATTTTTCAATGCTTCGAGGTTGCCAATAATTGTTGTTGTTGAAAAGTATTTCGTGACATGTGAAATTATCCACTTCAACGGTGTACGGACGATAAAAATACAACGAAGAAAGTTTAGAGAAACGCGAATCTCATTTGACGTTATTTCCGGGTCATAATCACTTATGCTCGCAACGCGCACTTTGTAATGCTTACCTTTATTAAAAGTGCTATTCACAAGACGCGGAATGGTCGGACAATTTTTATAAACGTAGACTCTGACCTGAATGTAAACTCGAATAAAATTGATTGAACATGTGCTATTCCTTAATTAAGAAACAAATTACAATTCAGTGTAAACGTGTAACCGTGAATAATTGGTCCGATAATTTAATCGGACCTGCTTTTCTTGATGAGGAAGGATTCTTGATGGCTTCTTCATTTCTTTACTATAACTAACAACTAATACATAACTAAAACAAATTGACATTGGGCGCAGATTTACATGAATTTTCGGCCGAAAATACAATTAGGTGGTCTATCGGCGTACTTGATACTTACCGAAAAATGACTAAATTTCACTTGAAATTATCAACGATGATCGATATGATTGTGATCATATTCCATTGGATCCAAGCTAATTGAAATCTGTACAAAAATTGATGAAAATTGTATTAGAATCTGTTAACGCGATGCGTACGTTTTCCATTTGAAGAAAGATTATAAAAAATATGAATTGTTTGAATTTTAGGTGCGCGACGAATGGCACAGAGCGGCTGTTTTGCCAGTGGAGAAAATCAGTCCACCCGACAATTCTGCCTGCGTCTACGGGGTGTCTTGATCTTCTTTGAGGACATTCGCATCAGGATTCCTCGATTTTGCACGATCGCCGAAGATTCGACACGCCTCACAGAACTATAGGACCCTGTAAACGTGCGGACTGGATCAACTGAAAGATCACATCTCTCTGATAAAATCTTTACGACTTTACCGGGAAGTTCAATCGCGCCTTATGAAAGATGAAAAATTGAACGAGATTGTAATATCCAGCTGTGAAACCGATAAAGGCGTGACTGTAAAACGAGCGATCGTTTTCAGGGCAAGTTCAATTTTCTTCGTCGACTTTTTTTACGAATCCTTATAGATTTTCCGATCGTACTCTTAGTTGTAGATATAAATGAATTTCTTATTCTCTATACCATCGTTGCAGTTTACTACCAATATATTATATGTTATAGGTATTTATAAATATGCAAAGAAAAAAGAAAACAAAAAAATTACGAATATTGCGTCGAAGGATCATTTTGATCGTCTTAGAAAGTAGATTCGTTTAGGTAAAATCGAACCAAAACTAACACTGTCGCGTAGCGTCATAAGTTTGGAAACCTTTACGATACTTGGACAATAGGTAATAATTAATTCAACTGCTATTCGAATAGCAATTATCGGTTAAAATTTTTCATTTCAAACGCTAGGAACTAGCATTCGTAATAAGAATTACTTTAAAAAGGGGAAAAAGAAAAAAAGTTGAATAAAACGATTAAAATTTGTGTACTGAAACACATTTTACTTTACGTTCGCGTTAAAATTGTTTTTGTACCGAGACTAGATTTATCATTTTGAATTAATGGGAGTATAAAGGTGCGTAATTAAAATGAAATAATGTCTCTAACTTAAATGAAAGTTTCATACAGAAATCTGAACTGGTCCTGAAGTCGTAATAATAAATAATTATTCTTATGTAAAACGTAAGAAAAGCGTTCCTAAATGAATAACTCGTATCGATGCGGACAATCGAGGCGGCCAAAATGCCTGCACGAAAGAATTCATTTCATGTGAGAATATTCGCGAAAAATATTCTCTCAATAATCTTGACAGAAACGAATAAGTGTTTTTCAATACCTCTATCTTGGAATAATTCTGTAATATCTGAAGCAATGGATACTAATCGTAAGCGGCACACATTCAAATGCAAGTCAAAGAGAATTACATTAATCAGATTTTAATCTATGCAAGACTTTCGAATTTCTTTATTTTCAGAATTTACTGCATGAGTTCTTACTGAGATTAATATAAAATTAACGTAACAAGGAATTAAGGATAATTAAAACTAATTACGCTAAAATAGACGAATTTTGCTAAATATTGTACTATTGTTAGGTTCTTCTCAGGAAGGAAATATCTTTTTTATTTTTAATAGTTACCTAATAATCGATAAAATACAAAAAAGTATTAAAACTGTATTGTTAAAAACGCGATCGATCATCATTTGAATGCTTGCGCCAAAATATAGTGTCAAATTAATAAGTGCGCTTAAGACCAGAAACTAAACGAAAGAAGAAAAAATAGAAAAACAGTGGGAAAAGAAAATTTGTAACGTTTAATTAGAAATTTAAAGACAGTTCACACAGGTCAGTATTTGCGTACATTGAATTATTTCAAGCTTTTAGAGTCTCTATATTTGCAACCACCGGATCTTATAATATATAGATCTCGTCGTGAAGAACCATTTAAGAAAAAAAGACTTGTTCATCGCTTTATACTACGCACGGATTAGTAAATCTTTCCCACTTTCCGACTGAATCCTAGAAATTATTCTTAAAGCGTTTATTATAACGAGGCTTCTATTACGCATGCATGACATATTAAATTCACAACACTGCTTGTTAATTCATGCGCGAAATACCTTGTTAGGACTGTGACAATCCGGATATATTCCATATTCGAATATCCAAATACCGATCGATTGTCCCCTGCGTATTTACGAATTAGGTCGCTTTAAATGACGAATTATAAAATTTATAAAACGAACGTCGTTCCATATCTGAACGAATCTTCATACCTGTATCATTCAAACGTTCAGATGCATATAATTTGTCTCTATTTCTCGATAACTATTTATAATTACGTAAGTAATATTAATAACTACACGAGAGACTTGTTTTAAAGCTAATATGTATACTACGTATATCTATATTTTCTTTACTTAATATTGTACATACGTGTAATAGATACCTCCGGTATGTTTTTGAGATGTAACAAGTTACTCGAAATGAACAGAAACACGAGATCTAGCGCGAGGTATAACAAATTTCTCTTGAAAAATTCTTTATAAATTCTTCGTAAATTTACGTTAATCTTACATATCTTACGTTGTACGAACATTAACTCGGATATTCTTCTTCTTAAGTATGGATATTCGAATATCGCTCGGATCAAGTATTAAATATCCGGATAAAGCGGCGAACTTGTTTTATTATAGTCACCGATGTCAAACACTGCCAAGCCACTTTGCACTGAACTATTCCGACACGAGAAATTGTAACCGCTAATCCCTTTTCGATATAATAGTAGTCAGGACGTAGCAATAAAGTTTAGCCGGTAAATCGTCGATGATCCCATAGATTCCAGAAATGAAACCATACGTAAGACTAAATACTTCTACATACGTAGAAAAGGGAATTCTGCGTGACGCCAACTTCATTAGACAATCGACGAGTACTGAAATTCCATCTGGTTTGCCAATCGTTCTTGGAAATTGTCTCGAATTGTGAACAAAAAAATTTCAATCAAAAGGAAAATATAGGGAAAAAATAGAGGCATACGTCGTGCTACAAAAATGAAAGAATAATGTTAAATCAGTTACTACTGCGAAAGTTGTATACATACAGGGTGTTCAAAAATCATGCCACACGTCGTAACACGTAAATTTCTCGAGCCAAAGGGAATCAAAGAGGCTATTTATCATTTTGTCATCGGAGGCTTCCTTTAAAAATTCAAAGGAATTGCGAGTCGTGTCTAAGCAGACGTTTTGGTCAACCTTCGTGAGGCCTGTGACTATTTACTTGTAAGCAAAAATTAACCAATACGGTTCCCTGATTCTCCTTATTCGTATTATAGATTCCCCTTACGTCGAGTCTGGTTTATCTTCCTCCCTATAATACACTTACGCACACGAAGTAGGTACAAACGCACGTATATTGTACTATTAATGACATTTCACGCATCAAAAGCGCAAACCTCCTCAAAAGTTTAATCACTTCGAACACACGTGTTAAGCAATCATACCACGTACACAAGATAAGTCGCGCAACTGTATCACCTGAATTTTTTTATAAATTATTTGTTGTACGTAGAAATGTTTCAACGTATGAAAGTCACCTTGAATGTTTTAACCGTACTGTGCAATATTTGATCATGCCATTCGACAATCCATTGAACACAAAATAAATTGATAGTTACCGAGATGTTCTTAAGTAGATTGTGACGAAACTTTTATCAACGAGAAATTCGTACGCTTATTTTTGATCCGTGTATCAATTCTGAGTCAGGTAATCGATCGATACTCCGAAAAAATAAATATATGCATTTGACAGTTATCTATGCATTTGCATTCATTGCAATGGACAACACTTTGGACATTTCTTGCATTAAAAATCAATCGAGGAGTATCTCGGTAATTATTCATTTTTACCCCGTATGCTTTAGTAATGTTTTATTTTGTATTTAACAGACTGTCGAATGGCACGATTAATTGTTGCAAAAAACTCAAAGTGACTTTCATATCCCGACAAAAAGAATGATTAAATAAAAAAGAAATAATCATTTCTTTTTATATTCACCCTGGTATCGAATAATTTTTTGTTCAATACATTATTTCATGGAACAAATAATCTACATGAAAATTCAGGTAATGCAATTTCGTAACTTTTCCACTAATTTTAATAAGTTATTTTACTATTACATATACTCGTATAATTTTGCGTTGAACATAATTTTATTTTTATTCTTAATCATTTTATTGCGTGTCCTTTTTCATTCGTTGCAATTAACACGTCCGCTAATGGGAAGATTTATCCGAGTAAATTTAATAAATAATTTGGTTGATTCCCGAATTTTCATTCACGTATCGAAGAACTTACTAAAATCTAATTTTTAATGTAATACCAATAATTATGATTAAATAAGCAATTATGCAATTGTTTTTATTCATTAACAAATGAATACAAACAAAAAAATTGCAAACGTTTCGATTTTAAATAGTTAATTTCAGTCAATTTTTACGAGAATTAAACTAAAACATATACATATGTACATAGAATAGAATTTTATTTTATTTTTTTCTTATTTTCTTCTTTACAAAAATGTATAAAATAAAATGTTATTTTCTATTCTTCGTCCTTTTTTGTGTTCACAATATGATTTTTCCATGCATTTATATTAACTTAATTATTTAAAAATTTATTCGAAGACGACCGTTTGATGTCGAAACGTTTATAAACAACTTTTCGTTTCACTAATAGATAGAAATATATAATTGCTTATTTGACAATAATAATTGGTGTTACTTTAAATATTTTCTAGGCCCTATTGATTAAAATCAAATTTTACTTCACCGATTGAAAGAGTTTTCCTTGGATTTTAACTTTATCTTCGATATATCACTTAAAAAACAGCAAACACTATTTTTAAGTAAAAATGTTGTCGCTGTTGAAACATAGTATTACCCCTTCAAAAAAAATTTGCTATTGGAAAATAGCAATCTTATGTCGGTAACTAAACAGGAGTGGATCCGACTCGCAATCTCTTAACGTCTGTTTCAAATTACAATTGATATTAACAGGACATTAGTGACTATTTTACAATACAAAATATGCATCGTTAAAGTAAATATTCGTACATCAGGTGTATTGCAATCAATGAAATTAGGATACCTAAATAAATATTTTTATTTCATTTTTATGGTTTAATTGCGTCAAGATTCGACATACATAAATACATAAAAATGAAATTTAAATTTCGTAATATACAATATTATTTAATTTTGATAAACATTTGTATTAGAATAATATTTCTCTTGGACAAAACAAAAAATGAATACATTATGAAACAACTCGTATATAATTTTTGATAGAAGCTTTGAACGCTATTCGACGAACAATTACTGTCACTGTAATTAACATGACATTGATTCTGCTAAATTTTCCATCCTCTCTTTAAAATCCATTGAAGATATTCTTCTGAGATAGCCATGTGTTTTTTTTACAAGTGTCAATAGAGTTTGAGATACGTTACAGAACATCCGTTCACACCTCATTTTATAATGTTTCGAATTTCAATTGTTAAAAATAATACATATTTTCTACATTCAATCTGTCTGCACCATTTTGAAAAAATATTTTTCAAATTTCAATGCACACATACGCGATTCTAATTTTAATGAATTATTACTGTTTCTCCAATGCCAGATGCTACAGTACAGGATGTTCCAAAATAAGTGTCATTTGAAACAGCACCAATACTACTGATTTTATGAAATACCAATAGGGAGTAAATTCTCTATTTTTTTACGCAAAATCTGGTGAAATAAGAACACGTTTCTATCCTTGATTCTTTGAAGATTATTTCAAGTCAATTTGATTGTTTTTTAAATCATACCGATGTTATATTTTCATGTTGATATTTTATTAAAGAAATATGAATTCAATTGAGGTACGACAGAATAATATTTCTGTAAATCGTGAAAAATCAAACGAGAAATGGGTATGAATATTTTCTTTATATTGAAAATAAGCTTCCACAGAATTATTTTCATTTTTCTTTACTTTTAAAATTTAAACTAACCTCGAAATTACCTTCAAGAACAAAATTAAAAATGTCTTTTTTCAGATTCTACTAAATATAATTTCCCTGAATCAAAAATATATCATGTGTTCTCTTCATCGGTATCTCATAAAATCACTAATAATATTAATACTTTATTTCAAAAACTTAACAGTAAATTGTGTTTTTTGATTTCAAATCGCTATTTGGATATTCTTGTTCGAATTCTGATTTTCTTCTAATAACTAAAATTCTTTCGACCTTCTTACTGTACAAATACTTTCGTTCTTCGACAGTAGAAAATATAGGATGTATGGTTTGGGAAAGGTTCGAGAATCAATCGGTAGAATAAATATCCATATCCATATAGCTTGGATAAAACGAAAGTTTTACGAGGAATATTTTATACGATTGCATAATACATGTATCCGGTATCATAAAAATAAAAGGAGCCTGTAATTTTAATGCACGATACAGTATTAAACCAACGTAAACATGAAAGAACTATAAGTACAAAGCTCACCGAATTAATAGAACTCGTAAAAAGTTAAACAAACATAAACATACTTTGTACAATTCCATACAGAGAATAATCAATACCTTGAGTTTCGCCTATTTGTAACTGATAGTATCTAAATTTTTTAACTGTTCTTCCTCGGGCCATACATTTATTTAAAATGGCTCCCTCTGCATTGATATTCAAATGCAAAATCGATGAATGAGATATCAATTGTTCGACAGTAAGAATACAAAAAATTATTAACTTACAAACTAAAACATCTGATTATCTAAATTACTATTAATTTGCAGAACCTGTGTTCGTTAAAACTATTGTACTTCTGGTTGCGAGTTTCATTATCCAGTTAAGTTTGTACATATAATTCTAAAACACTTACGTCTACATAAATTTCTTGCGTGCAGTATGTACAGGGTGTCTCAGTAACTCTGTTACAAGGAGATGTCTTCGTTACCATTAATAATGCACAGAAATACTTAAACAACAATTTATTTGGTTCGAAAAGGTACAAACTGTGGTCAAAATCGTTTTTTTTTTTCAAAGTTATATTCTTTAAGATTTCAAGGTCATCAGTGTTTTTTTTTAATGGAATTAAATACGTCTATTATTATATCGTAATAGCTGAGCTTAAAAAAATCTACCTACCTGTAATACAATAACTTTTATGTGACCTTAAATACGAAAACTGAAAAAGATTTTGAGAATAACGCAAACAATGAAATAATTACCATACAAGAGATCATTAACGAAAAATTTATTGTAAGAAATATTTAAAATAATTTCCATTAACTTTTAAACATTTTTCAATACGATTTTAAAGGGAACATCTCACCTCTACGAGTATTCGAAACGTTACAGTAGCATAAGCTCGTCGAATCCTTTCTTTCATTTGATCACATACTGTAGGTCTGGTTGCAAAAACTTTCTCTTTAATAAAGTCGTATAAAAAAAAATTAAGAGGTGTAATATCAAGAGAACGTGGCAGCCAAGGTTTAAAATTTCCCCTTCCTACCCATCTGCGTGGATATAAAATATTACGAAAAAAACGAGTATAATATAATAGAGCACCGTTTTGTTGAAACCATAATTTGAAGTTACCAATAACGTTTGAAGTATATCGAGTGAAAAATATGTGTACATGTTGCCATTGAGTATCGTTTCTAATGTCTCTAAGGAAGTTATTTCATTGTTCGCGCCATTTTCAAAAATTTTTGAATTTTTTATACTCAAGGTCGTGCAAAAGTAATGATACTATAGCTACATTATATAATAATAAAAATAAATAATCTCGTCGATCTTCATTGGCACAAGGGGTTTGCACGTTTCGATTTACAACATGAGTTTGGATAACTCTCTATGCGTACACACGACAAATTTATTTAAAAAAAACACCGATGTCCTTCAAATTTCGCAAAACATGATCTCGAGGAAAAACCGATTCTTACCACAATATGTATCTGTACTAATTAAACAAATTATTTGTTAAGCATTTTTACGTATCGCTAACAGTAACGGAGACATCTACTTGTAACAAATTCACCGAGTCACTCTGTATATATAATAACTTTCCAAATGGTTACATTTGTAGTTCTCCTTTAGAGAGGGAAAATTCAAATGTGTTCCGAATAATATAGAATTAATGTCGAGAAACATTCGTTGTACGTTTAAGTTATATTTCACCTTTCGAACAAGAGTCTGGGAAAATAATTATAATTTTATTATTCGCTTGTGCCTGTTATGGAAATTCAAATTACTTGCAACACGAAAAAAGAGAGCCTCGGATTGCAAAACAACGAAGGTCTCGTTGATCGTCTTCAGCATAAGGGGTTTGCACGTTTCGATTTACAACATGAGTTTGGAAAGCCCTCTATGTGTACACGCGTCGTGTTCACGTATATAAAACGTTATCATCAATTTTTCTAACGATTACTCGATGAAAACAATTTTCCACTTCGACTTTGTAATATCACGACGAGTACACGAATACACGGCAAAGTGACACTGGATTGAGATACAAGTCAGTCGAAGGGACAAGAAATTGAACGAAACCGTACGAGAATTAGTTGGTAGAGTATTATACGAGCATTTTAATTTTTCTTACTTTTTCGACGTAAGGAACGCGTACGAGAAATTTTTAGGTACCTGTAATTAATATTGTTAACGACTATACATATATATATATAAATATATTATATACATATATTATATAAAAGAAACCAAGGCGCCTTCGACGACTCGCAACATCATTGTACGACCTTACGGTAACAGACTGCCACGTGGAAAAGGATTAACATCGATTCTCGTAAATTTATCCGTTGTAGTGAGCGCACGGTGCTTACGATTACACCGGATATTGATAACATTAGTGTGATCGTAAGTAACACGTTTCAAGAGAGTGAAGAAATTGTTAATGATTTTCCACAAAGCGAGAGATCTTGAACACGATCATTAGTGGAAGCTTTTTTCCTTGAAGTAAAAATACATACGCTTGCATTTTCCTCGGCGATAGCGAAGATACTATACAGATTGACGAGCAAAATTAGTTGTCTACCGATAAAGTAAATTTAGCAAGACCGCTGGATCCTGTTGAATGAACTCTTAGCAGCAATAACACTGATAACCGCCACGTAGTGTACGATTAACTAGCGTAAAAGACCAATAGAATGATATTTACAATTTCTAATACATAAAGAGTAAGTCTAGCATGTTAAAATATCAATTGGATGGATCGTTTGGGGAACAACTTATAAGCCTGAATCTTGATACTACTTTTCTTCGAAAATACTTTTATCCGTACAACTTTCGAAGTACATACATATATATATTTATATAGTATATTGTATATACACATATATATATATATACTATATAATATATAGTATATTGCTGTACGTCTCGCCAGATTTTTAACGAACGAATAAATTGTTTACTAGATACATTATCATCGTTATTATTCGCCTTTAATGGATACAGCGTTCGATCGATTTCGTTCACAGTAGAGACATAAGATACTTTTCAAACGATCGATTCAATAACAGTACATTGCTCAATACCATTGATCGGAACACGAAAATGGAAACAAGACTCACTCTTGCGTTTACGATAGTGTTACAACCACACGACTCACGAAATTATTCACGCGTAGAGAAATGATACCGTTCTAGTTCCGTATAACCGCAACGGTGTATTCTTTGTATAAGGAAGAAAAAGAAAGCACCTGTTTCCTTCGAGCGAAAATTGCCGCAGATAGGTCTCAAAGTCGCACGAGAGTGTCGAGAAGAAATATTTCGTATCGACTCGCGAAGAGGAAATCTGGATAATCATTTCAAGTGTGCACGAATGCGAATGCGAGCGAACGAATGTGAAAGAAATGCGAGTTGAGGTAAACGTATGAAATGCACAAAAGTTTGAAAGAATATCTTCGAGCATTTCAAGAAACTTAAATCGCAACAATTTTCCTTGGGTCCTGCGACTCCCCTTTGAGACACGACTTTCTCCCAAAGAATTTCCATTGTTTTTAGCAAACTTCATCATTCTCGAAGTTTTCATCGACGACTCGGGATCATTGCGCGTTTATCTTCTTGAAAAGCTTGAACATAGAACGAAACTAATTTAAAGTGTTCATTTTCTATAGATGTAGTCATACAATCAAACACGCATGCGTAGACGAACCATTTGTTACGAACCTATTTAGCAAGAATGCGTAGGCCGAAGAAACGACAGGCAAAGTAAAAAAAAAAAAAAAAAAACGAGAGGGAGAGGGAGAGGGAGAAGAAAAGGGAGGGGGAGAAATCTTAACATACATAACATAAACAACACACAACTGCCTAGAAACTCAGATTAATAATATAACTTACTATATTATATACAACCGACATGTCCAAATGCACAAAGGGCAAGTTTGGCAAGACGAGACACGTGTATGTAAATACAATATATCGACGTGTAAACCGCATATGTATATAATAGGGAGAGTAGAAGATGCAGTTTTGAAACTGAAACTCAAGAGAACCTGAAGCGGTTTCTGTCTGATCATGGATGCAATTTTTCACTTTATTCATGACAAACAGAGACTCTCGTAGCCAATGCATTGATGAAGGGATAAGTGGATAAAGTTGTCAATACTTTGCATTATCTCGCCTTCTGCATCTATTACGCTACCGAGTATTCGATTCGTCGTGCTAACAGTTCGAATGATTATAATGGGTCAACTTTTTCTTCCTGACGTTTTCTTTTTTTTTTCTTTTTTTTAAAGAACACTTTTACAGTTAAAGATTCGTAGACTACTTTTAAATCGTATCAAACTCGTAGAAACGTTTAAAGTAGCCGAATGACTACTGGAAACGATGCGTTGCCAATTCCGAAATTTTCAAAGCTGTTATCCTCAGACTCTTGTTAATTCATGAAATTTCTGAAACGTCATTACGACACTTTGTCCGATTAGCCCTTCGATTTATTATAATCTGAAATGCTCGAGACGAATCGTATAAAATTCAACAATGGCTTCGAACAATTTAAGATAGTTTCAAAACAATCACAAGACAAAAAGTTGCACCTTCTCTTTCTTTCTTTTCGATGTTCGTAACAACGTTTAAAATTGAATTTCTGTACAGTGAGTCCTCGAGTTACGCGATTACGTTACTATTTACATCACTTATACATACTTTCTATGTACGTATTTGTATATTGGACAAAGTTTTCTTCTCGTCAATTTTTCTTCTCACGAAAAGGTACACATGGTCTATTGAACTTCGGTTAATTATTGAAACTAGTATCATACATCGCAAGTACATCGTGTTTATACAACTCCATACACGCGGAAACAGCGGACCGAATTTATCGTGTAAATGGAGGATTTACTGTAATCAACCGACACATCGATAAGATATTTTTATTTCTTCCACCAGTTTAACCGTTCTATTTGTTCGATTTCACTTAGCTGCGATGGCAATTTCATTTATAAAGAGTTGTAATATTTGTAGACCCAATGTTCATGCGATATCGTCGTTACAATGAAAGGAGTGCCTCGAGCTGTTCGACGATTCCTGCACGTGGAAACTTTTTTAGATGAATTTAACTAAAGAAGAGAGATTTAAAATAAAAGCAGCTAACTTACAAGCAATTGTAAAGAAGAGGTGGGAGAAGGATGGAGAGGGGAAGAGAAAGGCGTGATGGAATGTATAGGCGATTATTAAAGAGACTATGAAAATTAAAATGATATAGAAAGTTTTAATAAATAAATTATTAATGCTACAAAGAGAAGATACTATTGATACCTATTATCTAAATAACAGTACGTTCACGCGCTAATTCACACATTTAAACATACACACGTTCACAGATAGGATGAGAATGTACAGAATCTCTCGCGTAAATAAATTAATCTCCATTCGACTCAACATTGATATAGCTACGAATGTAAAACAAACATATAAGACTAACCAGAAAACTTCGGTTACGCGAATATTCTTATTTTCTTCTCATTTATTTTTTAAACTTTGATGCTTTATACAAGAGAAGAGTTTCGGATAGGAGTGTATGACAAACTTCTTTTTTAGCCCAATTTTGATATTCAGGAGTATAACCACAGCTTGAAGAATAGCAAACGGTTTCCTACTTACGGTAACGACTTGAAAAATTATAAATAATAAGTACGGAACGGTTTAACGAGTTATTATGTTTTATCAAAGTGTGTGCTAATTTCATGTTTTATTAATGATTCAATTAACAAGTCACCGCGAGTACCATGTTCCGAAGCATTTTTTATTTCTTTAAATATTTCTGTTCTTAGCACTTCTATGAACAATAACATTTTTCTAACGGGTGCCGATCCTAGTAACTGTGTATAATAATTGTTCATGATGCAGACAATATTATATATATGAATAGAATGATCAAAAATTGCCAAAATTACCATACACACTGATCAATCAGTTACATTTTTTAAAATACCGTACTATCAAATAAGATTAACACACAATGTATATTTTTAACAAAATAACGCATCATAATTTCTTTGGAAAAGAACAAGAATGACTGGTGTTTATTTGAATCGTGAATAAAACATGAAATTATCGTCCAATTCTAGTCACACTACAATAAACCATAACCACTTCTTATCTGACTATTATTTATAAATTTCTTATAGTTTTTATAACATTGATAAGACTTGGGAACGTTTGAAATTTTTCAAGAGATGATTTTACCCCTTCGAACCAATAATAGAGTAAAAAGTAATAACTGAAGCATACTTAGATTAGTTCGTTAGCAGACCAGCGAAGTTTAACATGGAAAAATAAGAATTTTTAAGTAACGGAAGTTCTCGAGTAACTTACTTGCTATTACCTATATAAAAGTAATATATTATATAGATTATATAAATAAATACACACGCGGGCGCGCGAGCGCGCGCGCGTGTGTGTGTGTGTGTGTGTGTGTGTGTGTGTGTGTGTGTGTAGAAGTGAAGAAAGAATGCAGATGCGAAAAAGAGAAGAAGAAATCGAGTAAATGCAAATGAAGATAGAGATAAATAAATCGACAATTTTTTAATGAATTATCAGGCCGCTTTTTCGAGAGATTTGCTCCAACGGCCCTGACGAATTTAGAGAAAAACTTTTAAAAGTGATTTATCGATACTTTTAGTTAGACCGAACGTGGTATATCCTAGATCGTATATAAACTATTATAATTTTAGGGATTTAAATTTATTTGATGTTGAAAATTCACGGAAACGTTGAATCGATCGTCTACACTCGTAAACCGGAACACTAAAATCGAATGATGTTTACAAGAAATCAGAGACAACCGAATTTGAATCGTAGATAATATTTATTTAAACGTGCTCACCTTGGAGAAAACCATACAACTCGACACAAAATAGTTTGTCAATATTTGTTGTAACAATTCACAAATATACAATATAATTTAACGTTTTGCATTAATTCGAGTGAATTTATTTGAAGTTTCTACCTTTTGTTTTGCGTTGTACGCTAAACATTAGAAATCTCATTCTGGAGGATATTCTATAACAAATCGATCGGTTTTTGACCAATTACGATAAAAACAATTTATTTTCACCAGGAACTTAAGTTCTACCAATATTTTTACTCTTTCTTATAAAAAAAAACTTGTATATTTTTCCTCGATGATTCTATACGCACGTCTTATTTAATAAACTAAATCGATAACATCAATGTTAAAGTATTTATTAGCGCAATAAATATGTCCAAAAGTCGGATGATATCCGATCGATGGTCCAGTCTCTACGATTTAGAAACAAATTCGATTTTGGGTATCGGCGCAAAATAAATGACTCGCATAATGAAATATGTGTGAGAAAAATGGATTTAATAAATCGAACGAGAATGTGGAGGCGATAACGATGACAACGACGATGATTTTATCTATGTTAATCTAGAAGACATTGCTGGAACAATGATTTGTACGCCTTCTATGAAGGACGGTAGAGAACATTATGTTACCTAATACTTCTAAGCACATATTATCTAATAAACATTATTTACAAAAGCAAGTAATGTGTTTGGAAAGGGATTTCTTTATTTTTCTCCCCGAATATTGATATATAAAATTGAATTGTTAATCGATTACAACATCAATTTATTAGCAATATCATCCTACCTAAGAAGGTATAATCGTTCACGAAGAATTAATGTTTAGAGAGAGACTAGATTCATTTATTAGATTTCCTTGTGACTGACACTTCGAAGATACATAGTGTACAATATAACACATATATATTTAACACATATATAAACACGTTAAGCTTCTCTTAACACGTTGACCACCATGTCTCTCAATCCAATTGGATACACACCTATGAGATCCAGGACGTATCTACTTGAATGCAAACACATTTTCATTTGTATAAGATACGAAAACACTATATTGTTTTTATATGATACATTGTGTATTCTAGAGAAGGTTTATCAGTTTAGCTAAAAACTTTGTGCGAGAAAACATATTTTATTAGAAAATGTATCTTAATCCAAAACATTACACAAATCCATACACAATAATAAACAATACAAAACTGATTTCGCCCCTTAATTATGATGATCTGCCAAATTCTTGTTTCGTTTCTCTAAACGGTTTATTCAATTTGTTTTAATTTAACAACAGACGGCCATGTTATATCAATTAACAATACGTGTATGCCAATAGAGCTAAAAGCATCTATTTAAGAATTAAATTGTATTTCAATTAACACGAATACCATTGATCGTGTTCAATGTAAAAAAGAACAAACGACGATATATAGATATATATTTACATATGGATCTTCAGATTGATATACACAGAGCACGAATGCTGTTTGTTTTATATAATAACTTTAACAAATATTGAGTATGATAGTTAATAGGATGCGTTAATAAACGAGAGATAAATAGACTACAAATAATAAAAATTTAATTATTACGATTGTAGATGCAACTCTATTGTTAGAGTGTCCCAGAAAATATTCCGCGTTTCAAAATGTTTACTTGTTAAGTCGTAATTACGATAAAACATAACTTCGAACACGACGATCGATGGCCCTCTGCCATTCTTCCGAATTCAATAGTATTCCACCCCAATTGTGTCGGTTCTTGGACTACAAAAAACCTAGATCCGCGTGTAATAGTTTTCGTCGTTGTTGAATCGCTTTTTGCTCAAAATGTGTGTCATTGCTCGTATAGAGCAAGATCTTAATTAATCACAGAATTGTAATTTTCTTTCCAATAACGATTCGAAAACATCGAGATTTTATTTTTTCAAAACACAAATAAATATAATACATGTATCTCCCCTTTTCCTATCATTCAGCGGTGAATATTTCCTATTTTCCTATTTTTACCAAAAAAAACAAAATGACTTTCCGAACAACCTAACAGTACAACTTTCCCTTAATTTTTGCACGTAAACTTGAATGCCTCACCGGCCCCCTTCCACCGTATTTCATTTGTACTTGCCGCCGCCTTTTACAATACAATTCGATTTTAGTATAGGGTACTTGATTTTAGATTTGGATTTAATTTTCAAAGATATATTTAGTAACAGAAACTACTGTGTGAAAGAAAAATATATTATCGTTGTACGTATATTTTTGTAATCTATAGCCTGTTTAGAAATTATAGAAAACAGCAGAATCTAATACTTAGGAAACGTTATTCGAAAACTGACCGAGTGTCTACGAGGATAAACATTAGTATCGTGGATGGACGACAATTTACACGCGTTAAGAAAAAAAAGAAGTAGATAAAGAACGTTTACAAAACAATGGGGATGGTAATGTTCGTTTACCGTTTATCTTCTCGTTAAAGAAACTCATCTGTCATCGTAATGCGATCCAAAGAAAAGTGTTTGAATCAATTACCAAAAAAGCGTTCAGTCGTATACTTTAAAGCAATGTACAAAATGAACTGGTTATATCGTATACGGTAAAAAAGAATTCTAAACTAGCGAAAAATTCAAACAACAAAGACGAGCGTAGACAAACGAACGTAATCTTGAATAGACAAAGGTGGAAACGTTTGGAAAAAGTAACAATTGGTTTCGCAACTGCGCGACAAATTGATTTCCCGGGATTAAACACCGGTTAACTAGCGTTCGCATAGGTCAGCAACTGGTGAAAAAGAGGAAACTCATCGTCGTCGTCGTATTGAGATTTTGGCATCTTTCGTTTCATTGCATTTCTAACCCCGTCGCTCGTCGTAACAAAATGAAAAAAAGGGTGACCGAAAATTTCGCGAGACTGAGAATAAACAGAGTGTACAAAGGAGCGTCCGATGGACACAATAGCACTCGTCAAATCGACGATAAGCGTCGACGGCGTGTCGCGTATCGTTCGCGGCGCGGAGAATAGAAAGAGAGAGGGGGAAATAGAGATGGATAGATAAATAGAGAGAGAGAGAGAGAGAGAGAGAGAGAGAGAGAGAGAGAGAGAGAGAGAGAAATAGATAGAGATAGATAGATAGAGAGAGAGTGAGAGTGAGAATGAGTGAGAAATAGATAGATAGATAAATAGATAGAGATAGATAGATAGAGAGAGAGTGAGAGTGAGAATGAGTGAGAAATAGATAGATAGATAGAGAGAAAGAGAGAGAGAGAGAGAACTAGATAGATAGATAGAGAGATAGATAGATAGATAGAGAGATAGATAGATAGATAGAGAGAGAAAGAGAGAGAGAGAGAGAGAGAGAGAGAGAGAGAGAGAGAGAGAGGAGGTATCCGTATAGAAAAGCGGGCGATATAACACATCGATCTGCATTCGCGCATGCGCGCTCCGTATGTCTAACTCGAGGAGATTTTCCCCTTGCCACCCTGTATAGGCCGTGACCGGGATACGATACCAACAGGTGATGCTGGTGTAGAGACACTCCCTCAAGCGGCATCGTTGATCGTCTCCCCCGAGTCCTGATCCTAACGGTGATTTAGTATATCGTTATCGGCCGGTTTCCCTTCACGGCGAACCGCCTCGACCTGTCCAGGGTAAACGGGGACAAAGCTAGGGGATTGTATCTCGTTAGGGACGATGAAGGAAGAAGTAAATCGGAAGGGTCGACTTTCAACCGATTTAGTGAACAGCTCATTTCGCGGTGTTTATATTTCTTTCTCCGCACCTAACGAATCCTCGCGTACGAGCGTCACCCATCCACCTCTCTGTGATATACCTTTTAGAGACACTTAAAATCGCATTGTATGGATGAAGCCCGCACCGGTCACCGAGGACTTTGTGATTCTCCGTTGCTCAGTTCTTCGTGTTCTCTACGACGCAGTTCCAAAATTTGTGAGTAACACGTTTCCAGGCTGGTTTATCCCTTTCGATGGTCCAGTGAAGATTCAGTGTCTTCCTTTCGTGACGAAACGGAAGATCGTGTAAGAGGGGAGAAATAACCGATGGACTACCTAGATCGTAAACACGTTTTCGAACGGACTTGTTTTCCAGGGGAGACAAACTTGGACCGATTGTTCGATGATTGGTCACCGGTCCTTTGAAAACTCTCGCCGTTGAAAAGAAGTATGCCCAACGAGCACCGGATGAACTTCGTGAAACACGAAAAAATAAAGACAATTTACGCCGCCGACGAGACGATGAAGTTTCTATTTCGTTTATTTCTGGACCAGTTTCAGCGATTCGAAGAAGAGGACCGTGAAAGTGTTGCTTCGAGCAACGAAAACTTTCTCCAGGTATTTCTCAATGTCTTTCGAGGGGATATTCTTTCCGAAATGTATTAAAGCATTGGAAAATATACGCTCGATGCTCCGAAATATTTCTCCGAGTGCGCGCATTCATTTCTGTTAATTAACAAGTCGTATCGAAGGAGAGGAATTGACGTCACGATTATCATATATGCACGAAGAAATTCAAATTCAATTTTCGAACACGTATCACGAAATCACGATCAATTTAAGGGCGATAAATCGAGGAATGAACGATAAATATCTGAATAGAATATACGAATACAAGTATACATCACTCCTTGTAACGAATGCCTAATTCAAAAAATTCCTATTACCAGTGCGGAGAAAGAAATAAGTCGATGCCAAACGGTTTCTGAACATTTTTAACGGACAAGGAAAATCGAAGCAATCGATCGCAAACGATACTAGTTTTTTCGATTCAATCTGCCGAAAATAGTCGATTGAAACAATTTTGAAAAAAACTCGACGAACTTATAAAAAGAAAGAAATTCGATGTAAAATGTGTAAAATTTTCGTTCGACGAAATTTGACGAGACACTGCGAAAAGATTGAATCCGTCCGCAGCCTGTATCGTTGAATCAAAACTATGCGAAAACTAATCTCGACGAAACATCATCTCTGAAAAATGGTAATCGAAGAAATTCACAAATCCGTGATCAAAAAATTAACACTGCTTTTCATGGAACGTTTGTTTTTATGGAACACAATGTGATACGCAAACTGCCTCGTGAAAGGGGATGCACATATGTACCTCGTATTTTTAAAAAACAGCGCGCAGCAGTACGCAGAATCAAGATTAAAATAGCAAATACAGCGTGAAGAAGAATACCGTAAAATATTAGAAATATCAAGTGCGAGTGTCGTTCGAGAGACACTTCGAAGAATCCGAAGAAACGAATGACAGATTGTTGAATTCTTCGAAAATAAAATCTGGATAATTGAACGGCGTGCTGTATCGCGCGCGTATTAATTTCTTCTAATTGTTTCGAAACATCGGGTATAGAGAGCACGTATCCAACGTGAAAAACAATGAAAGAAAAATGCACGACAATATCGTGAAACTTTGAATCGATCGTAGCGATAAAAGTTTCGAGAATCGCGTTCCCTTGAAAAATAATTGACGTCTGCTTAGTGAAAAAATATAGCGAATTCATTACGTAATTGGGTGACAATCGAATGATAAATCGTTGAAATGACAAACGCAGTTCAAGAGCCAACGTTCGAGCACATTTTCCACTCCTTTTAACATTGGAGTTTCACGCCCCGAGTGAAACGCGTTTGTGTCATATGCTGGAATAAAAACAATGGGAACCTCGTCAATAAATAATGCAGCGATCTCCATTTCTTCACGATGAATTTTCTACCATTGGGGTAAGCCGATCGCCGATTTTCTTTGGAAATTTACGACGAACTGTGCTTCGATTCGAAACCGGAATTTCACCTGCCGAAGAAGGTGATCAGTGAGGACGATAGAAGAAAATGTTGCGATAACAAATCCAGAGACACAGCAAGGTGAGCATAATTAATTTACATGATATGTGTCTATTGGGTTGTTCGGAAAGTCATTTCGTTTTCCAAAGTGGAGAATATATAATTTAGTAAAATGTTTGTACACTCTAAAAAAATCGTGTTTTATTTCGACCAAAAAGAACGAAATGACTTCCCCAACAACCCAATATTTTAATTAGAACCGTACGAGTGCTCGAAACATTCGGATTTTTTTTCGAGCTGCTCGAGTTATGCGAACAAATTGACTATTAACAAGGTAGACGAAAAATTGAGGTATTCGATGCACAGAATGCTTAATTGAAATTGACACAACGAAATATTTCGGAGACAACTGCTTAAAAAAAAAAGATGGAACGTGTCTTTTATCATTTTCAGATGGGATTCAAATGACGTTATTATTTTTTTAATACGTGGCCCTTTTCATAAATCTATATTTTTTACTTCGTAAAGAATATGCATCACTTTTGTCCGAAACATTTTTGGAAAATTTTTGCTAAACTTTTTAAGAGATATTTGGAGAAACATTCTACGAAATGATTATTCGCTGAGATCCAGAAAGTGTTTAATATAATATGTGAACACAGTTACCGATTGTTTGTATCCGATCGACGAGCAAACGAATACAAATCAAAACGGAAGTAGTCTAAGAGATCTATCGTCAGCCACATTTACGTAGTTACTACGAAATGTATTCATTTAACGATTTTCATTTATGGTGAATCAAGAGAAACTATGTTGTGTATGCTTTACGATATGCTAAAAGAAAATGTCCACTACGTCGTTCAGTTTATCGTGTCGTCAAACTGTTTTCTCAAGATGGTTATGTACAAACGACAGAATGTACACGACAAAAAACAACTACAGACGTAAATAACGAAGTTCGTGTATCAGGTGTGAGCTTTCGTTCAATTTCTCGCAGTTCTAAAATATCTCGAATAAACGTATAGCGAATTTTCAAGTATCATAATGTCCATCCATACAAAGTTCCCTTACACTCTTTGGGTTAATATTAACGTAACACTGCAACAATTTCGTAGATGTTTCTCTAAATATTATAAGAAATACATATTTTACAAAAAAATGTTTCTGGGACTAGTTTCTCGAAATAAAAACTATAAGTTTATGGTGAAAAAAAAAGAAAATGTTCATCTAATAATGACATTTGAAAAGACATGTTCCACTTTTTTTTCTCTTTTAATTAATTGTCTAAGAGGTATTTCATTTTTTCACTTAAATTAGATACCCTATATTGAATGACAGTAAGTTATTCATCGGTATAAATACATTTCGGAACTTTTCGCATAAGTGAAGTTGTATAAATCTAATGTATTGTAAGGAGAAAGAAAGATCAGACGTGGATTAAAAAAACGTGTCACCATTGATAAGGGATGTGTGAACAGCGTTGAGTAATTTTTCTTCTTGTTGTTGTTGTTGTTATTGTTCTTCTACTTCTTCTTCTTCTTCTTCTTCTCGTGGATTTTACATCGCATTATCTACGAGATCATTAGTGACAGACATCTGTGTGGTATTATATTTTTCCATAGGTCTTTATTTCCTTAAAGAAATGTACTTTTTATCCGTTAAAGCTGAATTAGACTTTGTGTCGTGTTCCTTTCTTATTGGTTCAGTTTTTCTATATTTGTATTCGCATAGTGAATGGTTGACTGTTAGAAACTCGATATCGCAGTAGTTGCAAAAGAGTTGAACAGTTTCTTTTCGTCCCTGTTTAAATTCTGCTGGAGGATTGACTGGTAAAAGTCTTTTACGAGATTGTGTATCTTTAATCTTTTGAGGTCGAAATCTTGTTCCATTGTTCTTTTACAGTTATTTGTGTACGGTTTATGAAGTTCTTGAGATAAGTTGGAGTCGGAGGATCAGTTAGTGGTAGAGCGGTTGCTTCTTTTGCTACAGCAACAGCGTGATCATTACCCGATGATATACCTTAATGCGAGGAGATCCGTATGATGATTATATACTTGTTTCTGTACCATAGATCAGTGTACAACTCCTTTATATTTTCTATGACTTCGTAATTGTTCGCGTTATTGTTAAATACTAGGACTTTTATCACACTGATAAAGTCTGTGTAAATAACAAATTGTTTGGGATTTTTCCGTGCTTATGTATAATATTTTAAGATATCCAGTATTGCGTATACTTTGGCAGTGAATGTCGATACTAATTTTGAAAAGGCTTATTTAATTATCATACTGTTTGAAATGATGTATCCTACGCCACTGTCAAATTTTGATGCGTCAGTGAAGATTTGAGTCCAATTACAGTACTTATTTGTTCTGTCTTTTTAATTTTTTAGAAAATCTGCTAGTTCTGTGTCTATTTGGGGTATTTTAATTGTCCATGAAGGTAATTTTCATTGTTTGCGTTCCAAGGTGGATGGCCTACTGATTTTGGAAATTTCTAACATTTTTTTAGTCTAATGTAAAACGAAAACGATAGTCCGATTTCTTTTTTTTTTTGTATATAATATTTTGAAATATATACTTGTAGATGGGAATTTTTGGGGTGGAAGAAATTTTTGCTGCATATTTAAGGCTTCATTTCATTGGCTTTAAAAAGAGTAATGAAAGATCGTTGTTGTACAAATGAAAATGGCTCGGTTAGTCATCATAGCGATCAATTTTCTACAACCATCGAAATCCATTATTTATTTCTGCAGCGTTATACCTCTTTGTAACATTTATTTACATATGTTAAATGTCATTGTAAATTGCAAAATAATATTATGCGTTTGCAATATATATCCAGAAAAACATCTGACAAGTACATTCTATATAATCAAAATAATTTGAAAAAATATCAGTTTTGTACAATTTTTACTATTATTGATTGAATGTTTAAATTGTAGGAATTAACGAATCATTCGTAAAGTTAAACTACGATATTGTGATAATAATTTTCTATGGCTACAAAATTAACTGTGCAATCTTTAAAGATTATTTTAAAAATATAGCAAAACTTTATATATTACGGTGTCCGTGACATTAAATGACATCCATAGTAATACATAAAGTATTAATTTGTGGACCTACTGTACCAAAAAATATTAGTATATCCATAGGGTGTTTTAGAGAAGAGGTATTAGAATTGTATCATAAGTAGGATATGCAAATTATTTAGAGAGAGTCACAGTCAAATGATTTTCAGGAAGAAAACCAATGAAGATATTTTTAATAGTAAATTGCTACATTCGAATTCAGAAATAACACTTTCGAACACAATTCCAAAAGAAATGAAGAAACAAGTTTCTACCGAAGTTTTAAAAGTATTATGTGATAGTGAAAATACAAATGTACAATATTTGTCAGAATCCGAATCTAACCAAAAAGAAATTAATATGTTAATTAATAAAATAGCATTTTCCATTTGAAAATGTTCAATCGTTAATTACAATAGTACTACTTTTGTCAACACTGTTGTAACATCTTAACGTTATTTTTTTTAATTTTTCTTTTAGATTCATAATTAACTTCATGCCATTGCAATTCTTTTATAACATATTCGTCCGTCATTTTTGTTTTCCGAAATAATGACAGAATCAATCTTAAATGCGACAATTGTGATAAAATAGAGTACTCGAGCCCAGTGTTATCAGCTTAAACAATACGAATTTTCCATCACGTTAAACCGGAAAATTCCACCGTGCGTAAACAATACAACAGCCAACAAAGAATCAACAAACCCGATGGAATAAATCCAGCCAGAGTCAACTACAATCCAAAGGAACTACAACATATTCTCTGTAGACTACCAGGCATGTAAAAACAATGGAGATTGCTCTTAGATATCGGAACAGAAGTAAACCTAATAAAGAATGACCTAGTGATTGACATGAAATTTAACAAAGGACAACGTATATTATTATGCAACGATTAGAATAAAACTACTAAATCCACTACATTACGAACCTTACACCAAGAGCGTGAATTTCTCTTTTATTTACACAATTTAGTTGTGCCTAACGATTTCCCATTAATTGAAAACGGTAATATTGGTCTACTTTTTTTTTTAAATATAATTACGAAATCAACAATAAAACTATGAAATTAAACGACTCGACTATACACTTACAATACACACCATCAGAAATACAGATTCCGCCTATCAGCTAGACGATTAGAGTTTGTAAAATCCAAGATGAAGTTACTAAATGAATCATTTAACTATCCCTACCCTAGAAGAAAGAAAATGGAAGATCCGTAAATATTTGACTGTCATATCCAAATGTGTATTGGATTCTTAAAATAAGATAATCGACAGATAATAATGGATGAAACTTATTTTAGCGAATAGAGATTCATCTATAAGAAAGATCTCTGAAAGAACACAGCTAACCAAGAATAAGTATCGCATTAGGAATTGTCAGAATTGATTACGTAAACAAGGAAACATTCATCCAACTAAGTGCCCCACAACTGTATTTCATATAGATGAAATTAACTTTTATACTTTTAAACTCACCTATTACATTACAATTCCGGAATATATCGGATTAATTAATACAATCTGCAATAATAATTCCCACTTGGAAATTAACAGAGCATCAATAATTACGAGCGAAACTGATTGTACTTTAATATATGATAATAACATAATGAAGATTGGAGAAAAAATCCAAGAAGTGAAACTAGAACAAATATCTTACGTTTTAAACTTTAACTATTCTCAAGGTAATTTACAAATACTAAAAAATCAGATTCCATAGGCTTTAAAGATTGCTCGAAATTTCAAGGATTGTAAAATAATTTTAACCCATACGAATACTCATTTAAATAATATAAACGATCAGCACAGATTGTTGATAATAAAATACACCACTATTAGCATAATACAAATGACAGAATGGTGTTCTTTAAGTTTGGATTTATTATATCTGGAAATTTGGGATTTTTCAGAGAGAATAATAGTCAATGACGAAGTTTCAGTGTCTGACTTTAATCGCTTTAATCACTGTACTTGTCATGAATTGCAAGCACTCTCGTTTCATTTGTGTCGAAGCTTTTGTCTATTCTATTTTTATTTACACAGTGAAAATCGTATTGCTACATAGGATATTGAAATGAAAAAATCTTCTTTCAGTTACTTATGTCATTTAGTACATAGACAATTTTTTGAAACTCTATGTACGTTGCATAAGCTACAGTCCTCGGTGATTTTGATTCTTAGCTATTCGCGTTAAAAACTTTGAACATTGTTTATAAAAAAGAAAAGGAACATTCCATAAATGTTGAAACAGTAAATAAATATTCAACGACAACAGCAATCTGCCAAATGAAAGGCCTTGGAGTACAACTGGAACCACGAACAGGTTCGTGTAGATCTCAAAATAGACAAGTTTTCGGCTGCAAAGAGAAATCACAAAGAAGGAACCCTTAAGATATATTTCGATCGATGCAAAAGGTGAACTTTCCACGTTGAAAGATACGAAACAAGAACGAACAATAGCTCTCTGTACGCTACTTGTGTATCGCACATAGGCGTGCACATCTACAGGCAGGAAAGTCACCGATAATGCTACACGTACACATTATGCACGCCTAGATCTACCTACATACTCTTATGCAAAAGTGAATGAGCATGAGAGGATGGTAAAAGCTGCTGCAAGTCCTATAGACGTATCACGCAGTTGAATTAAAGCGAAGCGAAGTAAGGAGTCACGCCTTGTGTTAAATGAAATGAGGTATTGAGCGAACTACATATGTATGTACTTATCTAGTACTTTATTTCAAAATGAATATTATGGATGTCGCTTCTCTGGAAGAAAAATTTATAGAAAAATAACACACGAAATTCTATCGAAATGAAACCTGCCTTTTTATTTGTAATATCACATTCGATCACAATCACATTCGAATTGACTCTTAGCTTACACGTGTTGCTCAATCTTCCATCGGAAAATGATTCATCATTTTGGATTTTATTCTTACCACTGTATTTGTGTCGATCTGTAATCTTACATTTATAAAGTCCAAAGGAACAATGTGCATTGATCCGTCTAACTAACCGGTTCATTTTCCGATAGAATGTTTCATTAAAGTCGCAAAGACACGTATTCTTATTTAATAATGCAGAATTTATTTAACTTTAGCACAAGATGCCACAAGGAAGTATCCAGTACCAAGGAACGCAAAGAAGAGCTTGCGGTCCTGGAGCACACTGGAATGTCCAGGTAAGTGTGTGTAAAACATCTTCTGCGTGGAAAAATGTCTAAAATTAATATTCCATTGACACCGGTAACGTGTTTGAGTTTATTAACTGAATAGATTGAGCGAATAGTTGTCACTCGTTTGTAAACGTAACATTTACGAGGAACTATTTAAATATTTGACGATCTTGTCCAGGACGATCGTGTTTGCTGCATCCTCGTTTTTATTTTCGAAAATTTCTCTAAATTTTTATATTTATGAAATACGAAGGTGAAAATAATTTTGAATTAAATAAACTTAAACAGATCTGTCGAATAGTGCTGAGTTAAAACAACATAAGGGATTTTCTATCCAATCACTGATATGCTTAAATAGTTTCACTTTTACTATCCAATAATAACATTCGTTAATTTCCCCTTAATGGATTGATTAACTAATATTATATAAATAAAGCATGCATAACGCCATGAGCAGATATTTACACAGGGTGGTCCAAAATTGAACGATCAAACTGTGCCAATAAATTTTCAAAGTAAATATAAGAATATAATACCACACGAACGTAGAAATAAGAAAAAATATATTACAAATCTCTAACAATCGCTTACTTCAACTGGAACAAAAAATACCGACCGTTTGATGTCACTAACAAATGATTTTCATAAGTGGTTATCCACCATTTACCATTTTATAAAAAACACAGAAAATAAATCTTACGAGTTACACTCTACAAAGTACGTTTCTCCTTTTTCTTTTAATATCCTTTAATATTTTTAAATAACTACGTTTCATTCATTCGTTGTTCTACGTAACATTGTTATTAATCGTTTTAATTTGCATTTCACAGACACTAACCACTAATAACGTCGATTGCATCGGTTACTAACTTACAAGTTTGAAAATTATTATTTCCTTATCTTCGTTCTAGCTTTTCGATAAAATCCCAATAAACATATTCGTGTAAAATTTCATTGGAATGTTTCTTATAAGTATATAATACGGTTTGATTGTTATACCTGGAACACCCTACAAATAATCTCTTATTTTTCAATGAAACTCTGTAATTAGTAGATTAAAAGTAGTCGATTAAAAATTCTTCTTTTGACAATATGAAAAGAGATGTAGTACGTCTTTCAAAGAAGAATTATAAGAGCGATTATTAATCTTCACACCTGCCTTGAAAACGCAGACACGTACTTGAAACAATTACCAATGAAATTATTCAATTGTAAACATAAATGGAAGACCGGTTTTGCACACAACGCTGTATTCGTGTACACAATACGAGAAACGATATGTTAGCAAATAAATAAGTTTGCGTAAACAAAAGACGTATGGTATTTCATAGAATGGGATTCGCGATTCTTTAATTCTCACAACGAAAAGCAACTTCTATTAGAACAGCACCAACAAATCCCTACCATAATCTCGATCATATTATACAACGAATTCGCACGGTAACTAAAACATGAACTTTAGAAGAAGCATGTTTTCAATAAGAATTTACGTAATTTGATTGTATCAGAATAGAATATTTTGAAATTTATAGCACTTCCAATATTGTATCCCCTGTAATGTTACTCCAATCCTCGATTTGTCACGTAAGATTACTGTGATCGTATTATTCGATACATTATTTCTACTAGATAGATACTAGATCTTAAGATAAAAATCGCTAATGACACATTTCATTCGCTAGAATGTTCCCTGGAATTACGACATGACGTCATTGTTCAATCGAACTGCATAATTTTTAACGAATGCAACGAATTCCACTACTTAAAACAGAAAGGAATTTTCGTGTCGCGTTAATGACTACCTAACGTTCAATAAAAATACCATTCCATCTCAACAGACAGAATTAAAATATAATGTTCGATCGATCGCAGAATGTAATCGGTGTAATGACGTGCAAAAGTTTCCGGAGAATCAATTTTTTTCGTTTTGTTTTGGAGAAGGCAAACTTGAGTCGGTAACGAAAAGAGAAACTTGAATAACTATCATACACAAATCGGGTTTTTACTTATTAGAAATAGTTACTGTCTTTTAGAATTACAATACGAAAGGGAAGAAGGACACTAATGCTGATTCAAATAATAAACAGAAATAATGGACAGAAATTAAATCTTGGAGAATAATTTACTATCGCGTATTCAAGATGTTATAACGCATGTTGAAATATTTGAATGAACTAGTAAATCTGAATCATCGAGTATAATTGGTCGAAACGTAACTGAGTATAAACTCTGCGACACACAATGGAGTATTTGCACCTAAAATACCAGCCAAAATTATTTTTGCACGTAAATCACATTGAAACTGAGATATTATTTTATTTTTACTACACTTTTTAATAAGAAAATACCTCTAACAAGCTTAATTTTCGTTAGAAGATGTTTTCTAACATTCTTACCCAGTTCTACAAATCGTTTGGATTCAAGAGGAGGAATTAACACCAAACATTCTTTTATGAATAAATTTTCTTCCTTGAAGTTGGTCTTATACTTTGCAATAGAGGATTCGGATCTTTTACCGAAGTAAACGTCTATTAATTAAACACATCCATATTGCACGACTTATTGAAACACTTTTCGTTCACTATTCCTCCATAAATTAAAATTTTACACATTTTGGAAGTCATTATGTATCACGAATAGAGTTAAACGTACAATTCTACTGTATCCATGAGATATGCTGTAAATGTTTGATTACTAATTTTATAACCACTCAATATTACTTCCAATGTTCAATCTTCGATTACTTGTTTCTCGTCCTAAGATTGTATTTATCATTGTTCTTTTTACGACAATTTGTAGAAAAAATTCCAACAATTTTTAATCAATCTTATCCTACCGTATAAAATGGACGAATAAAAACGAGCTTGAATTAACTTCCTCTGTTCATATTAAGTTATTAAATCCCTTGAGAGTTCAACAATGTTTGTTGCCGTTTTTTCCAAATACAATGATAAACTGATAGCTGTATGATTCAACGTGTCTTGCAACTTCACTTCAGCATAAGTTGCAGTTACTTTATAATAACATTCAGGAACAGGATAACAATTCTGTTTAGCCTTTTGGAGTGGAGAATAATATGAAAACAACTTTTTGTTGCTCGTTCTAAGGGTTTTATATTACTTTTTTGAACATAGAAAGATTTTACACATGAGCATGACAAATTTGTTTGTTTCTAGATGACTTGAATAAAATTCTTCACATTTTATCGCACGCATTGAAGATTTGGTAGTTACTCGCAACGCTATTGTAACATTCATTTACCCGAAAGTTCTCAGCTTCAATTGCGTAGCAAATCTTAATTCTCCAGTGCTTACTACGTTCGCATAAATCGAAGAGAGAGATTTAGTTGGTCGTAAAATTTTGTACGGTGTATTTATTTTACGGGTATTTAGTTATTTACGATCTCTTTGTAACTTAAAAACACCTACGTTTAAAATGTGACTTTAAAATAAATATTCTATGCCTAAGAGCTTGACGCTTTTCTTTCACGTAATTGCCTTGGTTTAGCAAAAATGTCTCGAAATGCTCTAATTTTTCATTAATATTTTCATTTTTGCGAATAATTGTTTCCCCGTTACTGGATTTATTTTAGATAGTCCCGCAGTGGTCTTCATTGAAGAACATGACATTTTCTCTATTAAATATATACTCTTTAATATTCTTTGGAACTAAATTATTTAACGAGAAGCGTTAAATACGTCCGTATATCGAAGAAGAAAATGCTAATTTTCACACTTATCGAATGTAGGTAAAGTAAAGTGTGATATGAGTGTAAAACAAAATAGAACTTAAATATAAACCGAACTAATTAACTCAAATAGATGCTAAATAAATATATACGTATATGTATATACAGAATGAGTCTCACAACATGACAACTTCAAATAACTCATAAATTATTTTCAATACGAGAAAATATTTCACACAAAAGTTACATGGCTTCCAAGGGGAGCATACAGTACTGTAATCGGTTTCATGTTAGTTTGCTTTTTTATCAACATACAAAAATCACTTTCAGGTTTTTAAATAGAAGGAGTTTTCTTCTTGAAATAATATTATCGAAAATGTCATGAATCAATGTGACTGTTAGCACAACTTGTAAAACAATTTTATTTACGACGGTAGATCGTATTGGTAAACACAGTCCTTAGAGATTAGATACCATAAACCAACCAAGATTAGTAAATGTAGTCGAACGTGAGAAATGTTTTACTTTTCCGATGTTCGCTAATAATAAGAAATACAAACACGATACGACAATCGTTTGTGATGCATGCAATGAAAATGCCACGAGAATCAAAGTATTCTGATCGAAGGCAGCTATCGCGCCATATGTTTTCCAAACTTATGAAAATGCTTAATGAATGCGGTAGTTGCAAAACGAAATGAACGAAGAAGAATCTTGTATTAACACCTGACACATTTCACGTGATACAAGAATTAGTCAGAGTAGTGTTATGCGTATTTTTTATTCTCGTCAGTTTCATCCGTATCATCTATCGGTACATCAGGAGATACGTAAACACGACTTTGAAAAACGTGTACATTTTGCGAATAAATAGTTACTTAGCTGTCGTAGCGTGCTGAAGTATGTGGCTATGCTCTGTTACAAAACCAGTGAGTTTACGTTTTTTGAAATCCAACGTAAGGTAACGTAAATCTGATGAAGAGTTGCGTTTCTAGTCCACTCTCAATATTGTGGAGAATAGATTATAAATAACTGAAGATTATTATTATTTCTTATTCGAGTATATGTGTAAGGCTATCGTGACTAAATTTAACGCTAATCTATAACGCTTATTGACAACAACGACCAGAGACACACCGTTTTCCTCGAACGCCACGTTATACAACAACCGGTCCTCGTCTCACTCTTCATTTATCCCAGAATTTGGGGCCTAGGTGAATTGTAACATTAACTCCAGAGTTTCGTAACGCAGTGTCTTTCAACCTCTCTTGTATCTATATACAACCGATCTACCTACTCCATCGAAGGTAATTATTGCAACGTTCACGAATAATACAGCTTTATTATCATCTCATAAAGATCCAATAATAACACATCCATATCTCTTCAACGAAGTCTCGACACCTTGGGAGAATGGTTCCATAAATTTAAGATAAACGAAACTAAATATCGGGTCGTTCGGATAGTTATTTCGTTTTCCAAAATGGAGAATGTATCATTTAATCAAATGTTTGTACGCTCTGAAAAAATCGTGTTTCATTTTCATCAAAAAAAACGAAATGACTTTCCGTATAACCTAATATATTGACGCACGTTACGTTTACCCTACGAAGACAAAATTTCCTGCCAGTGACGTATAACAACTCAATAATTCCGATTAAAGGTATAGTTAAATACCTGGGATGGCATCTCGACAGAAGATTAACGTGAAAGTAAC